>NW_019944298.1:5627-24331 GCF_002910315.2 Salvelinus sp. IW2-2015 | reverse complement strand
CATTTTCTCTAATGAACGCAACCCAAGTGCCTGCATGGGCCAGGCCTGCTCACCTGATCCAGGCCTGAAGCCCTGTTGTTCGGGTGTGTAGGTGCTGAGTGTGGGGCTGGCCAGGGCCTGGGGTTGGGGTGGGGGCTGATAGGAGAATCCTCCAGAGGGGTACTGAGGGGTGGAGGGGCTGGAGAGGCTGGTTGTGCTCCTCCTCCAGTCCCGTATGCTGGAAAAGGTGTGGGAGTGGGAGAGTCCGCGCTGCAGGGTGGGTCCCACACGGGTCAGACGGGGCTGGGGAGGAGGTAGCTGGCCGTACTCTTCCTCATCCTCTTCCTCCTCCAGGTCGGCCTCGCCGCTGTGCTGAAGGGAGAGGAAGGAGAAGCTGGCGCTGCGGCGATTGATGGAGGTGGGGGTGGTGGCGTAGTCCTGACGAAGACCTGAAGGAGGGGGAAATACGGACAAGCGCAAACACACAAACACGCACGCGCACACAATCAGTCGTCACCTTCTGCGCCTGAGGTTAAGGTTAATAAAGCCTGGATGAAGTCTGAGGTCTTGTATCACGTTAGTGTTAGAAGGGAGAGAAGGACAGAGGAAAATAAGGAGAGAGAGGAACAATAAAGGGCAAGAATATGGCCAGGAATCCAAGACCACTTGAACTGACCAGTAACAACTCTGGGCCATACTTTTAATCTTGGGGCCCAGAGTTATTCCCTTTCAGGTCACCTGCTCAATAGTTAATAATAGTTCTGATTTATAAATCCTTTCCCACACTTTTACATAGAAAGGGGGGAGAACTCACCTCTTACTATGTAAAACAATATATAGTCATAACTATGTGACGTCAACAGTTTTTAATAAAGGGTGAGGGACTCACTGTCCTCCTGCAGACGAGCCATGACCTGGACGTCAACAAGGTCCTGTAGCTTGTATCCCTGCGTGATAGAGTCATCCTCCAGCTCTGAGGCACTGAGCTCACTGTCCATGGAAGACTGGGGGCTGAGGAGGAACCGCCGGAGGCTGCGGCCTTCAGCACACAACAACACAGTTCAGAGGTCAGATCACAGACAAATTACATTGCAGAGATTTTACATTAACAATGAACACAAAGAAAACTGACCAGATGAAAAGCAAGATTAGTTTAGATAGAGGTACACTGGCAGCAAAAAAASATCACTCTCCCTTTAAGAAACATTGCAGAGTCACTGTTAGTAGGGAGGCCACGTCATGGAATTGTGCCTTTGGTGATAGAAGCACCACAAATCCCAGACAAAGCTAGAAAAGGCCATATTGTGTTTATGGCCACTCCAAGCCCCCATGGCCATTTTCCATTATGGTCGCCAACCAGGTCCCACAGGCTCGACCTAGCTGTGTGACATGTGGCGCTTCCATCACCAAAGGGACTATTCCACTCAAGTCTGTCCCCTCACCATCCCACTATGTTGAACTTCACATGGCAAACACCTGAAGCAGCAGAAACTGAACACACACTGAAACGCTCCTTCTCTTGCCGTGACAAATGATGACCTTAGGGGCTTCTTAATAGTCTATAGTGGCTTCCTCTCCTCTCTTCTTGTGTCCACCTCTGTTCTGATCTGACAAGACAGCCAGTAGGTGAAACTTAAGGTGTTTCACCTGTCCATATCTCTAACATCAGCAGGAATGAAGGAGAGGAGACAAGGAGAGGAAGCTCTTTCAGACAGACTATTGAGATGCAAACCTTGACATGACATACAGACTGAGCCAACGTGGGAGCGAGCGAGGCTTACTGCGATTAGCTGAGTGATTGGCTGGGAGGAATGTGGGAATTCTCTCAGCCTTCCCTACAGGAGTCAGGGACAGGTGGAGGAGAGGATGGAGGGGTGAGGAGAATGAGGCTGACGGAGGGAGAAAGAAAGGGAGGGGAAGGAGACAGGATAAGGGGGAGAGAAAGAGAGAGTCATGGAGAGTTGTTTTAATGGAGAAAAAAGAAAACTATTCCAATGAAGAGACTGTGGTATTTTTTTCAATTGTGAAATACCATGTTTAAGAAGTAATCGTGGATGGAGTAGCCCTCGTGTCTAAGGACCAGGGGTTTTCCTCGCCTGGTGAACTGATCAGGAGAGTTGAGTTTCTGCTCAACACAGCCCAGGATTTTTCTGCTCAATATGGCCCTGATTCTGCTCAATAGGGCGCAGAGTATTCCTGCTCAATAGGGACAAGAGTTTCTCCTGATCAGGTTGCAAGGTTGAAAAAMCCCTAGTTCAACTAATGCCATATGGTAATATTATGGTAACATTATGGCAATCTGTACCCATGTCACATAGTAATCTGTGTGTGTATTTACCAGGTCTGTCAGCGGGTGGAGGGGTGGAGCAGGACCTGGAGAACGAGGCACTGAGGGGGGACACTCCAGCTACACGTCTCAGGGGGAGGGCAGGGGAAGAGTGGCTGGAGAAGACCCCCCGCCACCTATGGACTACGCATGGGAGGTAGGAGGAGGAGGAGGGAGCGAAAAAGGCAATGTCATACTGTACTGTATCGGACCACCCCCAAAACACACACAGCTGTCAGTGCTTTCCGGGCCCCTCACAAGGAACAGAGGTCAGCAGTGTGAAGCGGTTGTTTACCTCACACCCAGCACGTCACATTGCTGTGACAGTCACAGAACCACTATTCAGTAGCAGCCAGGGAACACATCTGCTGTCCAATGCCCAGGAGACAAAGCTGCATTCACAACCCTCACACACACACACTGCTCAACACACCCATTCAGCACAGGCCAGGACCAGGGACGGAGCAGCGACCACACACACACCTTCTGATATATATTCATAGAGGAGACCTACAGTAATGAACACGCGCTAAACAAATATCCCAGCAATCTATCTAGAGGAGGTGTGGTGGATCAAAAGCACAGAGAGAGAAGAATGAATAATAAATGTGGCAGAGCTGAGAAAGCAAATCATCCCTCTTTCCCTCTGTGTGGTGGTTCGGCTGTGTGGTGGTTCGGCTGTGTGGTGGTTCGGCTGTGTGGTGGTTCGGCTGTGTGGTGGTTCGGCTGTGTGGTGGTTCGGCTGTGAGCTGCTCAACGCAGCGCTGCATATATATCCCTGCACCACAGGTAGAGGGGTTATGTTATACCTGTCACTGAGAATATAAACCACTTAGCAGCATCGAGGCGAGATGCCTTTCATGTAAACACGGTAACCATGGTTACCCCTCTGGTTGCCGAGGGAGGCCCTGTGAACRTAGCAACAGGCAGATAGTAGGTCAAGTGTGAAAGCAGTGGAAGGCTTATATACTTGTCAAGCTGTTGCATGACAAGTATATTATATGAACGCCCAGTTAAATTGGATCTAATATGCAAAAACATATCAATACATTTGATACTTTTCAAATCTATAATAGTAAAAAGAAATACAATTAAGCTGATGTGTGTGTTCACTCTAAGTTGTTGAAAGTGACGCACACAGACAGTTGCGGCCAGTGCTTCACCTCTCATTAAGAGCTTAGAGGACTAAAGCTGTATTAATACATTACCTTCAGCGAAGACCGTGGGAGACGTCACATCACATCTATTTACTCTTCCACTGTCCTGTTTCACACCACACCACAGCTTCCTCTCAGACATTAACCCAAGGTAACCCAGGAGTAGAGTCATTAACCCTGACGTTACGGATAAATTCCCAAAGTCGGCCACTCATAGCTTCACTTTACGGCCACCCATTCATTCTCATTTGACCCGGTCACCTCTCCACTGCAACCCTTCTTCAGGTAGAGGCTGTGAATTAGAACGTGATCTCTATCACCTAACCAGGTGAAATGAATGCACTCACTGTCATAACCATGGTGCGAATGTGTGGGTCTGTAGGTTTGTATACGGCTGTCTTTACAGGAGTGACTCCGCTTGTGCGTGACCACCGTGCGTAGTTTAATGACGCCGGTCGTGTGCGTAGTTTAATGACACCAGCGCTGTGCGGAGTTCAATGTAGCCCGTCGTGTGTGTAGTTTAATGTAACCAGTACTGTGTGTAGTTTAATGTAACCAGTACTGTGTGTAGTTTAATGTAGCCTGTACTGTGTGTAGATTAATGTACCAGTACTGCTTGTGCTAGTTTAATGTAACCAGTACTGTGTGTAGTTTAATGTAACCATACTGTGTTGTAGTGGTAAATGAACCAGTGCTGTGTGTAGTTTAATGTAACCAGTACTGTGTGTAGTTTAATGTAACCAGTACTGTGTGTTAGTTTAATGTAACCATACTGTGTGTAGTTTAATGTAGCCTGTACTGTGTGTAGTTTTAATGTAACCAGTACTGTGTGTAGTTTAATGTAACCAGTACTGTGTTTAGTTTAATGTAGCCTGTACTGTGTGTAGGTTTGTCATAGTGTAGGCCTTACTGTGGTAGTTTAATGTAGCCTGTCTGTGTGTAGTTTAATGTAACCAGTACTGTGTGTAGTTTAATGTAACCAGTACTGTGTGTAGTTTAATGTAGCCTGTACTGTGTGTAGTCTAATGTAGCCAGTGCTGTGTGTGACTAGTGACTGTCTGGCAAGGTGCTGTACTTTTACCTCAGAGTCCAAAATAGTCTGGAGTTTGCTGGTTACATAATCCTGAGAGACTTGAGGACCTGTTTCACACTGTGCTCAAGGCATCACAGTGCTAGCCTCCCCCTCACCTCCATGTACCCACACACACAGTAAAGTAGAATCATAACCATCTGTTGAAAGAAAGTCTTTGAAAACAAAACGTTTCGTCAGGTTGATAGAAACCTATGGTCTATTATATAGCCATCCATCTATCAATCCATCTACCATTTTCAGTCCCTAGTTTCCACCCCTCCTCATACCTTGGTCCAACCTGAGGCACAGTGAGCGGGCAGACTCCACCTCTGTTCTGGGGCTGTCCAGGACCTGTCTGCTCCACTGGAGGGGGGTAACAGGGCTCTCCCCCCACAGCCGGGCCTTGGCTGACACATACAGCCTGCAAGGAAGACAGGATGAGAGCTAGAAGAGGAGGAATGAAGAGGCTTTTACTGCCCTATAGTCCCATATCAACCCTTATGGGCCTACAGGGAAGACTGGTTTCGGATTAGGGATACGTTTTCCAGTTTTACTATGATCCCAAAAATGTACATCAAGCCAAAACCTCACATAGGACCTGAGAATAKAATCATATTGATTGTAGCCAACAAGTGCAAACCGTGGCGCATAGTGTGGAGCAGCCAATTCTAACTGCAGTCCAAAATTGGTGTTGGGCACTATAATGGATTTGACATAATAAAGAATGAGTCAAAAGTAGAATGTCACCTTTAATCAGCGGATATTCTTATGCATACGTTTTACCACTAAAATAATAACACTTTGTGTGTCCAGTCGTCCACCTCCAAGTCGACATGTCTCAGACTGATGCAGTCTAGCCTCCATTTCAACAGGCACATTTTCACAGAGCACAGTGGCCGTCTGCTCATTCATAATCGTTGACTATGATAATTGCAACACATCGATGTTTTGTGTTTGCTAAAGAAAAATCGAATGATATTGGAACAAGTGTCAGCTCCATATTTCTGTCCAATTTGCCCCGAAGGTGTGGCTTTGTTGTCGTATATCATTCCTAATAGGATTTGAGTCTCATTTGCAGGTACATCATTATATTCCATAGGCCTACGTCTACCAGAGTAACAGTCACATATCCTATAAAATAAACAGAACACTGCATCACCATCATATATGACAGGTCAATTGTCATATGCAAATAAGGACTGCAAGTTTCAAAGAAATCTGTCAGATTAAATTTGCCACCTGTCAACTACATTATACAAACCATTGCACATTGTGAAATAGTTACCAGGTAGCTTCAGAGTCTTCATTAGAGAATACAACATCTAGGTCCAGAATGTCCACCTCATCCAGAACCGTAAGTTCCATATAATCAGCCTCCGTCTCGAGAGCAGTATCAACATAATGTGAATGTAAATATTCGAACGGTTCGTCCAACGGGAAAAATGACTCCAAGGAAGACTGGCACAGTAGCGTCGGTAACGGACTAGGTATGCAGTAGCTCCCGGCCATGTAGGCCGGRGAGGGAGGTAGAATGTGGGGGCTGCCAGTGCAGCCGTTCGCCCGCGTCCTCAATTGCTCATTTTGCCGCTCCAATTTCCGAACCAGCTCTTGGAGCTTTTTCACCTCCAGTTCGGCGTTCGCGGCATTGCTGTTGCCGTTGAYATCCGTCATTATCTGGGGGTTCATCACTGCTGCATCCATYGGATGGAAAAGTACAAATACCCGATATATTTTGTATTAAATGGTGGACGGGGTAAGCTACACTCAGTCTCAGCTCACCCGTTGCCCACACTSTGATTTGGGTATGGGTTGTATCTCGCTTGCTCTAGTGCCCATCAGGACTAGAGCATTCAGATGCCGCCCATGTCATCCAATGAGGGATGGTGGCGTGCTACAGACGGTCTCCACCCCCAAAGTGCCGAGTCCACCGCGGGAACTGTTGCCTAATKAGTGATTTCAGGACAGGTGCGTGCAAGCGTTCTCTCCTCAAACTTCACAGTTGTGATTGATAAGTGACAATTATTTGTTTGACCACAAAGACAATGCACAACACATTGCCTTTGTCCGTAAAGAAACTGCAACATTTTTCTTTCAAATATGTTTATTAAAAAAGAATGAGAGATTACGTCCAAAGTGAAAATATATTATTTGTTCATAGCCTACCTTTTGAAAACACAAGATATTGGCTAAAACATTTATATTTTATTATCTACAAGCATACACAATTGACTTCATTGATATACACAAAGATCTATTGAATTTAATAATAATTTCACCAGCCACTGTACATATTCTACAACGCATGCTCAGAGCGCCCATGCATCTTGAACACTCCCCTGGTTAAACCAGGGCATTTTATGCGCATTTATCGCCATCCTGTGGTGTAAATTGAGACGGCAAATTATGGAACTGTGGTGACTTTTTCCAATTTAACGCAGGAGTGAAAGTTCTGAAGGCACGAAATATAAATACAGAATCTGCTACCGCAGGTTTCATCACCATGGACAGCGACTAAGGCAGAATCCCTAATGTGGACTTTCAGCACCCCATGACAGTGGACAGCGCCTGGTTAAGGTGCAGCTGTAACCTTACTGGCCATTTATTTTTTATATGGAATAAAAACAGAATATTATAGCAAGGTATATGAAAAACAACATTTTTATTTTCAATATACAGACAAAGACAATGGACAGGTGTGTTGCCAGAGATGGCCCTCTGGTGGCAGAAAAAAAACATTGCAGCCTATATGGAGTTGGGAATTCTGCCCTCACATGGACAGAACCCCTTTGAATTTGTACATGTATTTGAGTCATGTACTTGGTGTCCATTTCCAGATCTAAAACACCTTTASGGGACATATAAAAAGCTACAACAGGGGTTGGATGAACAATTTGTCCACTTACTAATAACAGTTCTGATCTCAGAGGAAGATAATGATGAAGATGTTGCTGTGATTTCCCTGTGTCCAGTTCTATTCTGTCCTTCACCTCAGCGTTTCTTCCAGGTGAACTTCCTCCTCGCTCCCTCCTGGCCCGGCTTCTTCCTCTNTCCTTCACCTCAGCGTTTCTTCCAGGTGAACTTCCTCCTCGCTCCCTCCTGGCCCGGCTTCTTCCTCTTCTTAATTCTGGGGTCAGCAGCCCAGCTGAGGGGGAGGCAGAGATGCAGGTCAAAGGTCAAACCAAAAATAGTACAATACATCAACGACAAAGCAACAGAGGAACAGCGGCCAATGTTGTTCATTTGATGTAAATTAAAACAGTCCTTCTCTCAACACATCAAAGCTGCAGGCTAAAGTTAAATCTAGACTTGGTTTCCTCTATCGTAATCGCTCCTCTTTCACCCCAGCTGCCAGACTAACCCTGATTCAGATGACCATCCTACCCATGCTAGATTACGGAGACATAATTTATAGATCGGCAGGTAAGGGTGCTCTCGAGAGGCTAGATGTTATTTACCATTCGGCCATCAGATTTGCCACCAATGCTCCTTATAGGTCACATCACTGCACTCTATACTCCTCTGTAAACTGGTAAWCTCTGTATACCCGTCACAAGAGCCACTGGTTGATGCTTATTTATAAAACCCTCTTAGGCCTCACTCCCCCCTATCTGAGATATCTACTGCAGCCCTCATCCTCCACATACAACATCCGTTCTGCCAGTCACATTCTGTTAAAGGTYCCCAAAGCACACACATCCCTGGGTCACTTGTCTTTTCAGTTCACTGCAGCTAGTGACTGGAACGAGCTGCAACAAACACTCAAACTGGACAGTTTTATCTCAATCTCTTCATTCAAAGTCTTAATCATGGACACTCTTACTGACAGTTGTGGCTGCTTTGCGTGATGTATTGTTGTCTTTACCTTCTTGCCCTTTGTGCTGTTGTCTGTGCGCAATAATGTTTGTACCATGTTTTGTGTTGCTACCATGCTGTTGTCATGTTGTATTGCTGCCATGCTGTTGTCATGCTGTGTTGCTACCATGCTGTGTGAATCATGTTGTGCTTGCTGCCATGCTGTTGTCATGTTGTATTGCTTTGCCATGCTGTTTGTCATGTTGTATTGCTGCCATTTGCTGTTGTTCATGTTGTATTGCTGCCATGCTGTTGTCATGTTTATTGCTGCCATTGCTGTTGTCATGATTGTAGTTGCTTTGCCATGCTGTTGTCATGTGTTGTGCTGCTGCCATGCTGTTTCATTTGTATTGCTGCCATGCTTGTTGTCATGTTGTATTGCTGCCAATGCTTGGTGTCAGCTGCCATGGCTGTTGTCATGTTGTGCTGCTGCCATGCTGTTGTCATGTTGTATTGCTGCCATGCTATTTGTCATGTTTGTATTGCTGTTCCACTCGCTGTTGGCATGTTGTGTGCCATGCCATCTGTTGTCCTATGTAATGTATTGCTTGCCAGCTGTTGTCAATAAATCCTGTTGTATTGAAAATTCGCAATGTCGTGTCTCGAGTGCTGATGGCTCAACTGGCTGCCATGTGCTATGTTGTCCTAGGTGATGCTACTTTGAGGCTACCAAATCTAGTTGAACAGTAGTTTGATGTGGACATAAGCTCTATGAACTGTGTGGTGTCTATGTGTTGTTCTGTTGCGTTCTTCCTGTGTGCTCCGCGGCCTATTTGCCGTGACTGCTGCCTATGACTTTGTCATTGTGTGTGATGTGCAATGCCAGACTTGTGTGTCATGCTCCTAAGGCTCTGCTCATTATACGTTTATGATAATGTGCTGCGTGCCCATGTCTGTTCGTCATAAGAGTGTTAGTGCTGCTGCCATCTGCTGTCAATGTTGTGCTGCTCTGAACTCATGACAATGTATGTCCACTTTTTGGGATAGCCGGGTCTGTTGACTTAAGTGGCGTTGGCTGCCATGCTGGGTCAATGTTTGTGCTGCGGCCATGCCTGTTGTTCATGTTGTATTGCTGCCATGCTGTTGTCATGAGTAATGTAAATTGCTGCCATGCTGTGAATGTTCAAATTGGTTAGTTATTGCTGCTCATCTGATGTGTGCATGTGTTGTATTGCCTTGCCAGTCCTTAATGTGCGATGTTGTATTTGCTGCCATGCTGTTGTCATGTATGCTGTATCTGCTCCACTGGCATGTCGTGTCATGGTTGTGCTGCGCCAGTGCGTTGTATGTGTGCTGCTGCCATGCGGTTGTCATGTTGTCTTGCGCCGCATGCCAGTTGTCATTGTTGTTTGCTTCTGCACCATGCTTGTGTGTCATGTTGTATGCTGCTGCCATGGCTGTTGTATGTTTATATGCTGCTGCTTGCCATGCTGTTATTGCTCATCGCCTGTTTATGTGCTGTATGCTGCCATTGGCTGGCTGCTGATGCGTGTGTCATGCTGTGTCGCTGCCATGTCCTGTTGTCATGTTGTATCGTCTGCCATGCTGTTTGTCCATGTTGTATTGCTGCATGCTGTTGTCAGCCATCTCTTGTTATTGCTGCCATGCTGTTGTCATGTTGTATTGCTGCCCATGCCTGTGCTGCTGCCATGCTGTCCTGCTGCCCATACTTGCTGCGCGCATGCTGTTGTACATGTTGTAATTGCTTGACATTGCTGTTTTCCATTTTGCTCTGCTGCTGGGCCATTGCTTGTTGTGCAAAGTCTAGTGCTGCTGCTAACATGGAACTGGTATGTGTTCAATTGGATGTTGGCACATGGCATGAAGCCATGCTGCCTTATTGATCACCAGTGTTTGTTGTGTCTCCGTCTGTACCTCTTGCTTGTGATCCATGTGTTTTTGCAATGGAGCCTGTGACACAACTGATACTTTCCTGTTGTTCCACCTGTAGAGTGTCTCGCCGGTGCACAATGTGTCGTTGTCAATGTGTGTGCGTGCTGCCAATGCTGTTTGTCGACCTGTTGGTGTCGTTCCGATCTTGGATTGTTTCTCTAATTGCCAGAGTAGGAAACAATTGGAGTGCTTTATGTGTGTCCGACTTAAGCATGTTGATCCGAATGTCTGGTATCCCGAATGTCCAATAGTTTAAACTGGCTTATTGTCGGGTACGCGCGATATGCGGGTGGTAGTCTGACTCGTTTGCCTGTCTGATGAAAGCTTTGCAAGTGCGTGTGTGTAGATAGTGATAAGCTTGACTCATGCTGTCTAATGGTATCTTCTTGCTGATTGTGTTGACTACTCTAACATGTGCGGCTATCGTCTTGGCTTGTCGCATGTGGCTGTGTATTGGGCTTGCCTACTTCGCTGTTAGTGTGCCATCAGGTGTGTTTTTTCGGTGTAAATTCCCTTTAAGCGTTGTCGCAACCTACTTGGCTGTGTAATTTGATACGATGCGTGTTAGGACATGAGCTGCCTATTGCGTGCTGTCTGTCAGTATCCATGCGTGTGATAACCTACATTGTCAATTCTGTTCATTGTCATCATGTCCAAGTTTAATGTATGTGCGATGCCATTTCCTGTATATGCTGTTGATTCTTCTGTGCTCTCTGTTGATTCGCCATGCACCTTCCAGCGACATGTTTTTTGTGCAAGTGGTATGATATACTAGTTACTGCTCCGAATAAGTATAAGCCCGCCCGTCTCGAGTAAACACTTGAGATTTTGGTTAATAAATGTTTAAACATTTGATCTTGTGGCACAAACAATACCTGCTCTGTTTGTCATAGATGTTAGGTGTATTAGTGAGCTTTCCATCCCTGAA
This sequence comes from Salvelinus sp. IW2-2015, assembly GCF_002910315.2. NCBI lineage: Eukaryota > Metazoa > Chordata > Actinopteri > Salmoniformes > Salmonidae > Salvelinus > Salvelinus sp. IW2-2015. The sequence goes on along the minus strand of NW_019944298.1, from coordinate 13,124 downwards.
TGCATTCATTCTGATGTCTATTAGTATTATGTAATATGTCGCTTGTTCTATCTGCCTTTATTGTGTACTGTCGTCTCTGGTCTGGGACTGACATGACCTAGGGCTGCGTGTGCGATGTTGTGGTGTGTATCTTGCTCTTTGTTGAAGCTTGTTATCTCAATAGTACCTGTCTAGGATCACTGCAGCAACAGTTGTTAGCTTTTAATTTGGTGTGCAGTTAGTTTCATGGGTGTTGAGATTTCTGCCATTCCCACTGAAATAAAATTGTGCTGCTGTATCAGTCACTTTTAGCTGTGTCTTGATCAGTGTGCTCTCTAGCTACTTGCCACAGTGGATCTGTTGGTATGGACGCTGAGTCGTCGCGCCTGTATGCCAGCAGAGCGTGTTCAAAATCACTGTACCGACCATCATTCAGGTGTTAAGATATTGAACGTGCTACATGCTGTTGTACATGTGTATTTGAGTCTTGAGCCATGCTTATGTGCTGCTGTACCATGCTGTGTACTATATGTACATCGTGTAAGTGTTTGTAAACCCAGTCCGATCCACCATAAAAGATCGTCTCTTCCTTTTGTTTTTTGAGAGTTAAGGCAGTTCCAAAATACCAGGTTCACCCCTACCTCCAGTGCTTTTCCCTGTGTGGTAGGGCCAAGTCCGAGCATCATAATGTAATGACTGCAACTAATGGCTTGGGTCTTCTAAGTTGTGATTGATCTTCTGTGCTTCTATTTCTCTTCATGATGAAGCTGTATCATCTGCCCTCACACAATAGCGTTAATGGATGTTATAGTGAGTGCCCTGTTCCAACTCTCAAAGTTCGTCTCGGGATTGCTTGCGAGTATTATGCTGCCATATCTACAGTTAGAGCTGACTATCAAGAAGGCTCCAAGGTCATATTCGTTCCACCGAGCTATGACACTTGCCAATCATATCGGTCTACATAGTTGTGAGCCACACGTAGCTGCCACCGTTGCATACTCTGTACCCCAGGTAGCCGTGTGTTGCTGCCATGCTCATGACTTTCCTATATGCATTCCAGACTATGTCCTGCTGAGTCTTATGAATCACAAGATGTTCTGACCTAGTCACTATCCTGGTGATCTTATTTGCTGCTATCAGTTATTAGATAGTCCCTTAGCAAATGAGTGCATTAATGACTAATATAAGCACACTGGCTGATTGGTGTCGATGCATATCCAATAGACCTATCTCCTGCATACTACAAGTTGTGGTAAATAGTAAAACTCGTGCACAATTGCTGTTATACATTGATGTGCTGACGCCTATTGGCATGGAGATGTTCTAGTTGTCGTCTAGAATCTTGCTCCATTGTCATTGGGAGTGTTCGAGTACAGTCATCATTGTTTTGTAAGACTGATGTTATTTCTGTGGCCGTCAGTGACGTTGTTTCTAACACTAGTCTTATGAATTAAGTCGGCTACGCTCTCCAGCGATTCACACGACTATAATGTGAGCACTCTTCTATGACCATGCCTTCACATGTGGTCACATCTGTAGCGAGTTGTGAGTATATAGTAATGCTCTCTGCTCTCTCACAATAACAACTGTTAACGAACCACAAATCTGACTTTGTGCGTTGTTCAAGAACAAACTTGGGCGACCCTCCTGCCACGTTTAAACTATATCATAGGGTTAACAGATACAACAGAAATTATCAACTGACAATCAATACTATCGATTCAACTCTTTTTTCGAAATTGTCCTTGAAGAATCTCTCATTAAATCAAGGGACTCGCCCAACTTTGTCTGGAACTAAAAGTTTGCTCCTCACCAGAGGACCTCCCGCGCGCCACTCTGTGAAGTGAGCAATAGAAGCATCAACTAGGCGTAAGTTCAGGTTAGATTTTTGTGTAGTGTTGTATTGCTGCTTGTCGAATAAATGATGTAATATGCCCAGGGAGATTATGTATACTGTAGCTTAAAATAGAGTATTAATAAGTTGTATGTTGGGTAGTAAGCTGATAGTAGCTGACCCCTAATAATTGGTCTATTTTCACCCCTTTAATATTCGCTAACTCCATTCTGCATATGGTCGCAATCGCCTACCTGTTTGTTGATAAACTGCGAATTAATGTTGTTGCTATTGTCCATCACAAGCTTTCACTCGTCTGCCAATTGCCTCATTAATTCTATGCGTGGTTCAGAAGTGGTGTACAGGCTCGTAAACACCTGTAAGAATGCCACGTTTCTGAGAATCTCTGTCTCTGCTACAATTAAAGTGCACCGAATAATAGAATGCTACGTCCTGTCCGCTCGCCATATACGGTCTCCTAAATCGAAATTACGAGATTTCCACTGAGCCGGCTTGTCATCCTATTATGCCAAAGTTTGTTAATCCTCAGCAATGTCAGTGAGACACATTTTGTTTAAGCAAGTCAAGCCATATTATAGCTATGTTTTATTGATAGAGATGCAGAAACAAGACTGAATGAACGAGTATTCGCGTGCCCAGACAAGGCTCTGCTTGATAGCCCAGGCGTGTAAGCCAGTGGTATAGTGCAATCTGTATTGTTTAGTGTTGTGTAGTGACTTGCTGGTATGCATCCCAATTTAAAAAATATCTTTGCCGCAGCCCGAATTTACATGCAATAGATTCCACCACACACCCTCCGGGTGTGTTCGTCCAATTAATCTGAGTGTCAGAGTTTGCTCTGGGCATCGTATCCACAGCATTGTCATATTCGTTTGTAATTCAGAGGCATTTCGCTGTCGGAGCACACTGGACGCCTTGGCGAGGGTAGGGTTACGATCGAGCATTCTCGTTGCGTAACAACAGTAGTCAATCACCCCAAGACTCAGCGTGGTAGATGTTGCGTAAGACTGCTCTATGCGTAACTTCCAGACACAAATACAGAACGCTCACTCTGACATTTTACTCACTTGAGCAGACGCTTATGCTGTTTTTATGTATCCCCAGAGCCCATGGTGACCCTGCCACTGTTGCTGCTGGCAACCACATTTAATTATGCCTTTTTCCCAACGTTTATTCACACCGGCTATATTCAACGACGATTGAGACATCTCTAAATGTGTCAGTTTCCGGTCGCTCTTGCAATTCCAGACAAGAGTGCCTTTTGAAATCACGAGTAGATAGACGTTGCCTGGTAAGATTTACCCTGGCCTATCCAAATGCAGTCCTGTCCCCAGTGAACATCATGAACATTCATTCCCTATTTTTCAGAGTAGAGTAGCTGCTCGCTAGCTAATGAGAAACTTAATGATGGACGCTACTATAAACCCCTTCTCCGTTACGGATCGCCATGGTTGCCATTAGGTTTAAAGATGTTTTTTATTTTCTTTGAATCTTTCATGTTTACATTAAACCACGGCCTATAGGCCAGGTTGAAGTAAGCACAATTTAAACTCATTTACAACTGCGACCTGTCCAAGATAAAGCAACAGCCAGTCGACAAAACCAACACCACAGAGTTACACATGGGATAAACAAAAAGTACCAGTCAATAAACAATCAGAAAAATCTATACAACAGTAGTGTGCAATTCGGAGAAAGCGAAGGTAGGCAATAAAATAGGCCAATAGTACCCGCAAGAAATTTCCAATTAGCAAATGTAACACTGGGTGATAGATGTGCAGATGAGATGTGCAAGCTAGAAACATACTGGTTGTGCCAAACCACACAGTAAAATAAAAACTGAAGTATTGGGGAATGAGAGCAGGAGTGGATGGATATTTACAGATGGGCTGGTGTACAGCTGCAGCGCATGGTAAGCTGCTCAGATAAGCTGATGCTTAAGTTACGTGAGGACGATATGTCTCAACTTCACCGATTTTCGCATTCTTCCAGCATTGGCCAGCAGAGAACTGGAAGAAAGGGCGGCCAAAGAATATGTTGCCTTTGAGGGGTCATGACCCAGTGAGATATAACCTGGCTGGGGCCGCATGGCTACAGGTAGGGATGTCTGTTGTATGGTGACAGTGAGCTGAATATCGATAAGCAGAGCCAACTTTAGTAGCCAAAGAACCTCCTATATCGATGAACCCCTGTCCGATCAGCCATGCAACCATGGAGCCAGTAGGCTGCGACGCAATGATGTAGCCAGGCCAGGCCAACCGAAGAGCATAACAGGTCGCATGATGGTGGGGTATATGGGAGTTGGTGGTGACAAGACGGTGGCACGGTAGAATAGACTGCATCCAGTTTCGCTGGTAGTTGAGTGTTGAGGCGATTTTGTAAAATGGAGGCATCGCACGAAGTTGAAGGAGTAGCGATAAGGATAGCTCAGTTTTACGAGGTATGTTTGCAGCGTGAGTTGAAGAGGCTTTGTTGCGAATAGGAAGCCGATTCTAGATTGTAATTTGGATTGGAGATGCGAGTTTCTGAAGGGAAGAGGTTATTCTTGGAAGGAAGGGGGTTTTGTAACCTGCCCCACCAGGGGTATGAGTATAGTGTTCACAGCCAGGAACACTAGGTATTTTGTAGTGTCATCCACAAGCAGAACCGTCCAGAGTGTGAATGCTCGTCAGGTGAGGGTGCGGGCAGCAAAAGGTTTGTGAAGAGGCGTGCATTTAGTTTTACGCATTCTGGAGTGTTTGAAGAGCAGTGTGAGAAGGCCACAGAAGAGTGTTGGTATTGGCTTATGAAAGCTCGTTTGGGTTTAACCAGTGTCAAAGAAGGCCAGAGTATAGCAGATAGGGTCGGTCTGCGTAGAGGTGGATCAAGAATCACCCCAGCAAAGCGCCATTCATTATATATAGAGAAAAGGAGTCTGGATGTAATCTGGAGACTCTCCATCCCTTTAGCTATCATTATCTATTCCACTATTTCATTAACACCAGTCCTCCAGAAAAGTGGAAGGCAACACGATGCAGTTTACTACGTGATATCTTTCAAAAAAAGCTACAGCATTACTGACCAGCTTCAAATAGAAAGAAGCTGCCACAGGCAGACCAATCTGAACTCAGCTCTGGAATGTCAGCCCCTCATTATCTCAGCCCAATAGGGTTGCGTCTTTCTTCTTTGCTAAACCAAACTAAAGGCTTCATTAATTCAACAATTTCATTCATTTTAAACAAAGAAGGGAAAAAAACACGTTTTTTAATTTAAGGGGGCCACCATTTGGGGATAAAGTTCACATGTTCCCAAGTGACTATTTCTCAAACAAAACAGCATTTAGATAAAAAAAAAAAAAAAACAAACAAGGCGTAGTATCCCTGAAACGAGTCACAGAATGGGCATTATGAAATATGTGCTGCTGCAGAAGCTCGATACTGTACCTCACTGAGACTACAAAGCTTGCAAATAAATTACTGCGCTCTTCAAAAACACACAAAAACGTTAGTGTAACTCAATATACTACATAGTGCGGGCTCCTATCAAACGTGACAGACCACACAGCTTGTTTCGTGAGAGCTCTGAGTCTAACCTTTAAGAGATACTGACCAGCCATGTCACCTCTCTCTCCCTCCTCTGACTCTCACCAGGAGGCTGAGGACAATGCGTGCACTTTCAGAGGGCAGAACTGAGGCCCATCAGTTGACAACATACCAGGTGGGACCGCAGTTAAATCAGAGCTTTGAACACCCACGGAATGCTAGCTAGCTCCAAGCCGGCTACAATTAGAGTTTTTTATTTTTATTCTTACAATGAGCTGCTTTTTCAATTTGTGTCTGGCAACAGGTTGGCTAGTCAAATAACACAGCGTTATTCCCATATCCCTTCTACCACCTGGTGCAGTCACTCCATGTGTTCGTATATTAGCGAGATGGAAAAAATGAGATTTTATTGAGCCTTGATTAAGCGGAATGTGAAACTTCAAAAAGCCGAATCGCTTTGTTTCACCCTTGAAAAACCACCAGACAAAGGAATACAGGAATTGGGTTATTTTTGGTCTTCAGATGTAAAAAATGTGGTGCTTAGAGTTAGTAGTTATTGGTCTAGGATGATGAAGAAAGGGATGGAGCAAAACGATGGCGATAGGGGGGATAGGGGTGGATGGTAGAGAGACCACAGAGAGAGAGAGACGGAGACAGAGGAAGGAAGGAAGAGGGTCTACCATTGGCAGGCAACACTAGGTGAAATCCCTGGTATGGGCTCCTGTTTCCTCCTTGCCATTGGGCACACATAGAGTTCAATCCGTGAACGGATCGGATATCTCTGGTTCCGATAGAGGAGGGAATTTCAATGCGAAGAGTGTCTGCAATGAAGCAAGCAATGCCATCTCATAGTCGAGCACAGCTACGAGACCATATAGCAGGTCACAGAGTGCACCACGAGGACTGTTAGTTACACATACTCAGGACACACAAAAGTGATAATATTTTAAAAGATGTAGTTTTGCGGAACCAAGACACATCTGAGATGTGTCAACATGTTGCCATCAGGATGTTCTCTTAACCTCATGACGCTTTTATTTGTTGTGGCACAACAGCCATTTTAATTCTGCACTGTTCATTTTATATCCACTTCCATGGAGTGCATGGTGAACTCCAGTCCAGGAGTGGGAATACAAGTGGCAGCCCGTAACGTGAGGTAAGCTTAGACTAGTAAACACGGTAGTTTTTTATGGTGAGTAACTATAAAATTCTCCAGGAATCCAGATCGTTCATTTCCCCCAGCATCCCGCCCTGGCTGTCTACGAGAGTGAATGCATGGCCAGAACTGCAACGTGGTGATGGTTCAGCTCAGCTGCGTGACGAGACAAACAGTGCTGACGTGCCGAGAGTTTACGACCTGGTTCAAATACTTGATTTGGTATCATTAAGAATACTTGTAGGTTGCTTTAACTACTGGCAGTGCCTAACAGGGTGGAACTGGTGCTGGTGCAGTTGTTGAGACAAATTTTATGGATTCCTTGCACGAGGAAAGTCTCAGATCAGCCCAGCTCAATATTTGAAATTAAATTTGAAATGAGAATATTAACCGACATGTCGGATAGTGTAAGCGCAATGAATCGCTATTGCAGGAGGACTGGATGGGAGGGTGCTGAAGCAGTAGCAGACTGGAGAGGTTATTTATTCTTAGCATTAGGCTTTGGAGGAAGGCTGGGGCCTGACGGTTTATGAGGTGAGGCGCTGACAACACTTATGTTAAGGTCAGATACAAGCCGTAAACTATAAGGTAAACGCAGATGAAACACTTCTGTTGCATAAGCATAGCTCACGGCTTCACCCACTCGGTAGCCTTGGTATCCACCCTGATAATACTATCTCAGAGGACAGGTAATGAAAAGGTCAAAATAGAGTTTACGTGTTTTATCTATCATACCTTTCAGCGGCGAACTGTGTCTGGGAAGCTAGGGACCTGTGGAAACATTTATTTTTATATGAGTGGGAACAATAAGAACGTTAGCAGGGAGGTAGTTTTGAAAACAAAATACATACATCACTAATCATAATATCTCATTACAATTCTCCTACCAACGATTGCTCTTATCCACGCTTAACATACCAATACTTTTCTGTTTGTCAAAAAACTTTTGAGTTAATCGGCATTGACATCTTCAATGCCACACCTGT
>NW_019944298.1:0-5602 GCF_002910315.2 Salvelinus sp. IW2-2015 | reverse complement strand
CCTTGGTGAAAGGAGGGAGGGAGAAGTGGAGAGAGGCAGTCGTAGCAACAGGAGGAGTTGGTTACGACCGAAAGAAAGAGAGCAAGAAGAGTGATACAGCAGGAAGATATACAATATGAATAAGAGAGAGATGAGGAAAAGGTTAGTAAGTCAGTCAATGGCGTGGGCCTGGACACTGAAGAGATACCAAGTTTCAACAGCAGTGGTGTCTAGAGATTGTAAAGCAGCGTAATCGTGTGTGAAGAGTCTGTTACTACCTCTGTTCAGCCAACAGTCATATTAGGCCATACACAGCAGTCCTCTTCTGTCTCAGCATGAAAAGACAGATGAGGGTGTGTGTGTTCAATGTGTATGTTCTGGCCCACATCCCAGCAGACTAAATGAAAGGCGTATTGCTGACACAGTCAAACCACCGTCACCCTTCAGGTCCTATTAGTCCTGTCTCAGTCTGTCCTCAGCCCAGGAGATCTCTCACACACACACACACACACACACACACACACACACACAATCCTAGATCTCTCTCTTTTACCATGAAGCCCTGGCCAACCAATGACTGTCGGTCATTCTTTGAAAGGGAAAGATCACTGAACCGGTCGTGAAATTTAGACCCGGGTTGCTGTCAAGTGCTTTAAGACAAATGCAAATAAATGCTATTCGTAACATATTGATCCATTGATTGATTAAAGCCCAGTCTTATTAATTGATTGATTGCTGTTTACCATCTCCAGTGCTGTAAGCCACTCCGTGCTGGTCGTACTGTAGGGGCTGGACCTGCTGCTTGGAGGACTGGATCTCCAGCTGTCTGCGCTAGCGCTGGACAAAGTCCTCCTCCACAGAGCAGTAGGGCAGAGACAGCAACCTCTCCATCAGCTGGATGAACCGTGCWTACTGACGAGAGACACACACAACATGGAAGAATAGGAGTTGCCCCTAGACGCTGAYCGTGGGTCAGTTTATAATTTCCCCGACTAATGGCAAAGGTTAGGATTGGTGGAGGGGAAGCTGATCCTGGATCTGTAAGGGAAACGTCACCCCGGAGCGTAAGAACATAAGCACACACGCCTACTTTATTTTGGCGGTGTAGGGCTCTGTTCAGCGTCTAAACAGCAGCCTCTTGTGGTGACTAGGTGAACTGCATCATACCAGTAATACAGTATCTAGCAGCCCAACAACCAGGTTTCCAGCCAACCTTCTATCTGAGTAAAGTACATGTTAGATACAAATATTGGAAGGCATGATGGAAACAGCAAAGTTGTCCGTAAGCTTTCCAAATGTTGCAAATTTTGATATAATAACTATCATATGGAAGTAAACTTGGAGTCATGTGATGACGTTGTGTGGTCACCCCACTACGACTCAGGAAATCATCCAGTTTATTAGGCTACAGATGAAATAAATGATGATGAACTTCACAGGGTGGTGAAAGTGCAAAGTGATGAGCTTGATGTTTCAGTCCTTTCCAATAAATATTGAGGGTCTTATTCTGGTGACATGATGATTGATGCTTGGGTGCCTTTAGACAAATTAAACAAATCTCGCTCTTTAATCCATAATAATCTCATCATGTAGGCTGTACCCACAATGCATCTGCTAGCTGTTGGCTAGAGTGCACGTGCCAACACCAGGGTGCACAGTCGCTATATAACGCAATATTTGTGACAAAACCATCAGTATTGTTGAAAATGTGAGAAATCCATTTAACTTGTATTTTTTTATATTCAGTACATGGGAATTTAACCGCAAACTTTATTTTATGTGGACTACCTAATCACGCACTTTTATCCGCAACAATTCAAGTTTGATGGAATTGATCATTCTCTGGTGGGAAATGCACATATTTAATTTATGCAGATTTTTGAATATTCACATGAAAATCTGGTGCCAATTGGATGGAAACCTAGCTAGTGATATCTAAGGTCTTTTTCCTCAGTAATACTATCACAGCAGAACTGTTGAAGTGAGAAGGACCAATATCTGGATGGCATTAAAAGAGTTTCCTTCTTACATCGTGTTCTGAGATGGTCTCCACCAACAACTCTCCAGCTCTTCTTTCAGCAACCACCGACTACACCACCAGAGAACTGAACACACACACACACACACACACACACACACACACACACACACACACGTATCAACATTCACTGGTGAACTTATTTCACTGCTCAGTGAAAACAACTATCCTCACATCTGCTTGGCATCCTGGGTGAAGAGACCCTTTCCTCTCAGACGGTCCTGGTGCTTCTCTACTGCCAGGGCTTTAGTGAAGGTGTCCTGAATGGGACAGGAGGACACAGACAACCAGATGAAACAACATGGAACACCTTATGGTCTGTGAACCTTTCACTCAATATTAACAATGTGTATTTGTGTTGTTCAAGAAAAGACCAGTATGGAGTGCATTGTATATTCTGGCGGCGTGCACACACAAACACACACACTAGAGATAGGATTCCCATTGAAAGCAGATCCCATATCTGTCCCCATCCTTGGCTGGATTTAATTGGGTGGGAAAATTGAATTGGGGAGCACTTGGGCTAAAGCTTACTCCCTTTCTCCCCAAAGAAAGCCGCCACGAGGAGCGAGAGGGCTAGCTACCCGCTGTCCGCGGGCACGCTTGTCTAAATTGGCAGGGAGCCCAGAGCTTGGCGTTAGCCCATCAAGCGCGGTACAGTACGTTAGGCTGGTGGTAGAGGCCCGGCCCAGAAGCCAGGCATTCTGGTCACGTCCCAAAAGCAGCCTCAACTCCCCATCCATCCATCCATCCACCCCCCCCCCCACTGCGACCGGGTGAGAAACTCATTTCCCTGTCCATTATTCAGCAGATGTTTGTTTAATTCCTTCTTGATAGAGTGGAGTCTAATCCGCCGCCACTCCGCCACAGAGAGAGGGGGGGGGGGGGGAGGGGGGAGCAAACATTCAAGCAAAAACCAATTTGTGTCACAAAAAAGAAGTAATAAAATAATCTTTATAAAAAGGGAGGGCAGGTGGTGGTGTGAGGGGGTTTGGCGTTACACATTTGTGAACACTGGGCCCTACAATGGCTGGGAAATGATTGAGGTATAGAGGCCTGGATGAAAAAGAGGAGGATAGTGGGAGAAGAACCAGTCATACAGAGAGAAAGAGATACAGAAGAGAAATGGATGCCTCCTATACTTGAACATTTTATACTCAACTCTCAACTCACGTCTAGTTCTTCAAATTCAATAAGCAGTGTGAAGCAGCACCCTGTTAGCATGCTTTTGATGTGGCTTCACCAGTGAGCCCTTATAGAGCAAAGCTCTGAGGAATATCAGAATGAAATCTCCAGAGTCCCGGGTCTAACATCACGCTGATGTCGTAAAGGGGGGTTTAGATATGAAGGGGGGGTTAGTCAGGAACCCCTGGTTCCCCTCAGCATTGGGTAGGGTAGGGGGTAGTCAGGTACCCCTGGTTCCCCTCAGCAGTGGGTAGGGGGTAGTCAGGTACCCCTGGTTCCCCTCAGCAGTGGGTAGGGGGTAGTCAGGTATCCCTGGTTCCCCTCAGCAGTGGGTAGGGTAGGGGGTAGTCAGGTACCCCTGGTTCCCTTCAGCAGTGGGTAGGATAATCAGGTACCCCTGGTTCCCCTCAGCAGTGGGTAGGGGGTAGTCAGGTACCCCTTGTTCCCCTCAGCAGTGGGTAGGGTAGTCAGGTACCCCTGGTTCCCCTCAGCAGTGGGTAGGGTAGTCAGGTACTCCTGGTTCCCCTCAGCAGTGGGTAGGGTATTTATTATCTAGTTATATGTTTCCCATGCCAATAAAGCCCTTAAATTGAATTGAGAGAAAGAGAGAGAGTAGTTTTCCCTCAGAGAGACAGACAGCCCCCTCCCTCTCAGACACTGGTCTGACATTCCTATTTAAACTAACAGCAGGGAGCCAGGGGTTGCTGCAGGGCATGGGAAGGGGGGGGGGGGAATTGACAAGAGGTCAAAATATTGCCAGGTTACACACACTTCTTATCTACCAGAGAAACACACCTCTGTCCTAGGTCAAATCAACCATATAAACAAGAGGAAGGTAAAACACACACCCACACCCTTTATCTACGCAGAGAAAACCCACCTCTGTCCTAGGTCAAATCACCTATATAAACAAGAGGAAGGGTAAACAACACCTCTTATCTACCAGAGAAACACACCTCTGTCCTAGGGTGGGGTACAAATCAACCATATACACAAGAGGAAGGTAAAACACACACCTGCCTTATGCTACCAGAGAAACACACCTCTGTCCCTAGGTCAAATCAACCATATAAACAAGAGGAAGGTAAAACACAACACCTCTTATCTACCAGAGAAACACACCTCTGTCCTAGGTCAAATCAACCATATAACCAAGAGGAGGTAAAGAGGGAGAAGGAGCGGGTGTGAAGGAAAAATACAGAGATGGAGGATGGAGGGTAAGCTGAGTGGGTAGAAGTGGGTCGCTAGCTAATCTACAGCACGCGGTCCTCCAGGGACCCTCTACTCTCGGTGAAATCCCCGGGCCAGAGCAGCTCTATCCAGGCACAAGCCCTGACTATCAGCCATGGTAAGTCAGCCGAGCCAGGCCTGAAACAGGATTTAGGACGGGGACAGAGGGGCCCGTACAGACACACAGTCACACCCCTGCCTGTCTGCACCTCCCTACCTTCCACAACCCACCTCTCCAAACACCCCCCCCCTTCCTCTCACACTGCTCTACTCTCACCATCCACCTCCATCACATCCTCCCTCCCCCCCCCCCCTCCGCTCCTCACCCGGCCTCACTGCTGTATTCAGCTGTACCTCTGGCTGTTTGTGTTGAAATGGGATGTGGACCAGGAAGCACCCTTTCCCTGGGGATCAGACGCCTATCTCTCCAAATAGGCCCTGGAGGCTAAGACTGGGGGCTTTCCAACCTCCAGAAAAACATCCCCCATCAGTCTTTCTCTCCCGGTCTCTCTCTCTCACACACACACCACCAGTACTCACGCTGCATTAGAGAGTAGTAGGACTGCTTTCCTGTGTAGAAAGAAAGTGGAATGGCCCGCGATCTGTGCGCCATTGGACAGCTAGAGATATTATTTATGAAGAGAGGAGAGAGAGAGAGTTCCATTGGTGTTAAACCACTTTACTTTTTGTCTAGCCGCAATCACTGTTAGAGATTGAGCAAAAACTCAGGAGGTCCCCTGGCTGGTGATGTTGTGAAAGTGGCCGCCTTTCACACAGCGTGAAAAGGACCATAGGAGTAGAAACAATCCATCCTCAAGTTGTAAATCTATTTAAAAAGGCTACCTCTCTGTTTTGGACACCAATCACCCGGATGCTGGAAGAAATATATGAAGATTTTGATATACTAATGAATATGCAAGTTTCTGAGTTATAGCACTTCTACATGAGGACAGAAAAAGGAGAACAGGGAGGAAGTCTAGTCTACCTTCATCAATGGTTTGGCTTTATTTGTCAAACGGCCGGAGGGGAACAGGTCTTGCTTCTCTGGAACAGAAAAGGAGAGAACCAATATCATTAACTTATCCTAAAGATGGAGGGAGAAACATTTAGTTAACAGCCAGCTCTGAACAGGGATGAAACTTTAGTTTTAAACAGCCAGCTCTCAGCAGG
>NW_019944297.1:71183-78320 GCF_002910315.2 Salvelinus sp. IW2-2015 | reverse complement strand
GTCACATAGAGTCCCACTAGAGTTGCCAACATGGGTTCATATAGAGTTATGTAGAGTTCTGTAGAGTTCATGTTAGAGTTCCATAGGTTCTATAGAGTTATGTTGAGGTTTTGTGTTGTGTTGATATCGAGTCCATATAGAGTTCACATAGAGTTCATATAGAAGTTACATATAGTTCATATTGAATTCACATAGATTCCTAATGAGAGTTCATATAGAGTTTATAGAGTTATGTAGAGTTCATAGAGGTTCACTTAGAGGTTCATGTAGAGTTCATAGAGTGTCCTATTTGCGATCTGGAGTGTGCTGCTTCACCTTGAGAGCTAGACCTAGTACATTATGTAATTCAAAAAAGAGAAGAGAGAGAGAGAGCCGATAGAGGGAGACAGGAAGAGAAAGTGTGGTTAGGGGGAACCGCTTTAGCATCCACAAGTTAAGGGTTAGGATTAGGGGAAGTGTTATTAAAAGGGTTAGAGTTAAGGCTAGGGGAACGGTTAGCTAAGAGGGTTAGGGTTAGGGCTAGGGAAGGTTAGCTAAAGGGTTAGGGTTAAGCTAGGGGGAAAGGGTTAGCTAAAAGGGTTAGGGTTTACGGCTAGGGGAGGGTTTAGCTAAAAGGGTTAGGGTTAAGGGTAGGGGAAGGGTGAGCTAAAAGGGTTTGGGTTAAGGCTATGGGGGGATGGTTAGCTAAGGGTAGGGTGTTAAGGCTAGGGGAAGGGTTGTAGCTAAAAGGGTTAGGTTAAGCTAGGGCAGGGTTAGTAAAAGGCTTAGGGTTTAAGGCTAGGGGAAGGGTTTGCTAAGGGTTAGGGTGGGCTAGGGGAAGGGTTTAGGCTTAAAGAGTTATGGGTAGGGGGTGGGGGGGTGCTAAAGTTAGGGTTATAGGCTTAGGGGAAGGGTTAGCTAAGGGGCTTAGGGTTAAGGTAGGGGAGGAAGGTTAGGTCGGGGAGGTTAGCAAAGGGTTAGGGGGGGTTAAGGTAGGGAATGTTGCTTAAAGGGTTAGGGTTAGTAGGGGAAGGGTTAGCTAAGGTAGGGTGGTTAGGGAATGGTTTAGATGGGTGGTTACTAGGGGAAGGGTTAGGCTCAAAAGGGTTAGAGTTAAGGCTAGGGGGGGTTAGCTAAAAGGGTTAGTAGCTAGGGAGGTTTAAAGGGTTAGTAGCTAGGGGAGAGTTGCTAAAGGGTTTGGTTTACGGCATAGGGAGGGTTTTAGCTAAAAGGGGTTGGTTAAGGCTAAGGGAGGGAAGGGTTAGCGTAAAAGGGTTAGGGTTAAGGCTAGGGGAAGGGTTAGCTAAAGGGTTGGGTTTAGGCTAGGGGAAGGGTTTAGCCTAAAAAGAGTTAGGGTTATAGGCTAGGGGAATGGTAGCTAAGGGGTTAGGGTTAAGGGCTAGGGGAAGGGTTAGCTAAAAGGCTTAGGCGTTAAGGCTAGGGGGAGGGTTAGCTAAAGGGTTAGGTTAGGTAGGGGAAGGGTTAGTAAAAAGAGTTAGGGTTAAGGATAGGGGAATGGTTAGCTAAAGGGTTAGGGTTTAGGGCGTGGGAAGGGTTTAGCTAAAGGGTTGGGTTTGGCTAGGGGGGAATGGTTTAGTAAAGAGAGTTAGGTTAGGGCTGGGAAGGTTAGTCAAAGGATTAGGGTTTAGGCTTAGGGGAGGGTTATCTAAAGGGTTAGGGTTAAGGTTAGGGGAGGGTTAGTAAGGGTTTAGGGTTAAGCTAGGGGGAATGGTTAGCTAAAGGGTTAGGGGTTAAGGTAGGGGAAGGGTTGCTAAAGGCTTAGGTTAAGGCTAGGGGCGGTTAGCTAAAGGGTTAGGGTTAAGGCTAGGGGAAGGTTAGGTAAAAGGTTTAGGGTTAAGGGCTAGGGGAAGGGTTAGCTAAAAGGCTTAGGGTGTTAAGGCTAGGGGTAAGGGTTGCTAAAGGGTTAGGGTTAAGGCTAGGGGAAGGGTTAGCTAAAAGGGTTAGGGTTAAGGTAGGGGAAGGGTTGCTAAAGGGTTAGGGGTTAAGGCTAGGGGAATGGTTAGTTAATGGGTTAGGGTTAAGGCTAGGGAAGGGTTAGGTAAAGGGTTAGAGTTAAGGCTAAGGGAAGGGGAGGGGTTGTAAAGGGTTAGGTGTTTACTAGGCTAGGGGAAGGGTTGTCAAGGGAGGTTAGGGTTAGGCTAGGGGGGTAGCTAAAAGGCTTTAGGGTTTAGGTAGGGGAATGGTTTAGCTAAAGGGTTAGGGTTAAGGCTAGGGGAGAGGTTTAGTAAGGGTTAGGGTTAAGGCTAGGGGAATGGTTAGCTTGAAAGGTTAGGGGTTAAGTGGGGTAGGGTTGCAAGTAGGGTTAGGTGAGGTTACTAAAAGGTTGAGGGTTAGGCAGGGGAGAGGTTCGCTTAGGTTAGGGTTAAGGCTAGGGGAAGGGTTAGTAAAAGGGTTAGGGGTTAAGGTAAGGGAATGGTTAGCTAAAGGGTTAGGGTTTAAGGATAGGGGAAGTGGTTAGCTAAAGGCGTTGGGTTAAGGCTCAGGGAATTAGTAAAGCTTGGTTAGGCTAAAGGTTGTAAGGAGGGTTAAGGCTAGGGAAGGGTTAGCTCTAAAGAGTTAGGGTTTAAGGCTAGGGGAAGGGTTTAGCTAAAGGTTAGGGTTAGGCGTATGGGAAGGGTTAGCTAAGGGTTAGGGTTAAGGCTAGGGGAAGGGTTAGTAAAAGGGTTGGGTTTTAAGGCTAGGGAAGGGTTTAGCTAAAGTTTTGGGTTAGGTAAGGGAATTGTGGTTAGGTAATGGGTTAGGGTTTAGGTAGGGGAAGGGTTGCTAAAAGGGTTAGAGTTAAAGGCTAGGGGAAGGGGTTTAGCTAAAGGGTTAGAGTTAGGCTAGGGAAGGGTTAAGCTGACATGCAGTAGTTTAAAACTTGCTAATTTTCTAAAATGCTAAAGTTGTGTCGTTGATAGAGATTCGAACTTTCAAACCTTTGAGTTTCATATGTTAGCGTTTTTCGTCCAGCCATCAGCCTAGTTTTATTTTTGAGTTTAATTAACCATCTGTGTTATGTAACATACAAATGTAAACAAATACCTACTTTGAGTGGTCCAGATTTACTTTTACTGGTGAAGTCTAGTCTGTGGACAGGCTGGACTTTCACAATGCAATTCCAGGCGACTTCCAGTTTTCCATGGACAATTTTCCACTGATGGATTTCCACCCAGACCCCAGTGATTTGATGTTGATTTACACTACAGGAATATGTATAAGGATTATTTTAGTGACATTTTTTGCTGCTTTACTAGATATATTGGCTATCAAACATCCTTTCCCACCTACTTTACTGGTGGCAGGGGGGGGGGGGGGGGGGGGGGGGGGGGGGGGAGTGAACTGAAAGGTATTTGAAATTGTCTTCTTAGATAAATTTCCCTAATCCCTGAGATATATGCTGGAGAATGGTGGAATGCGAGAATGGTGGAATGGAGAATGGGTGGAATGGAGAATGGTGAAATGGGGAGAATGGTGGAGATGGAGAAATGGTGGAATGGAGAATGGTGGAATGGAGAATGGTGGATGGGGAGAATGGTGGGAATGAGGGAACGGAACACGTCTTCTCAATCTCGCGAAGGGTTTCCAAGGGTATGGCAAGAACAGAGCCTGGACATGAGTTTGGTTAAGAGACCAATAGTGGATATCAGGGGACCTTCCTAAAAACTTTAGTGATGTAATAGGATAGCAGTGGGGAGACAAGTATTTGATACATGGGCGGGATTTTCCCAGGTTTCCTACTTACAGAAGCATGTAGGGTTGTCCATTTTTATCATAGGTTAACACTTAAGCTGTGAGAGACGGAATCTAAAAAAATCCAGAAATCACATTGGTATGTATTTTTAAGTCATTAATTTGCATTTTAATTGCATAGACATAGTTTTGATGCACCTACCACCAGTAAGAATTCCGGGCTTCACAGACTGTTAGTTTTCTTTAAGAGAAGCCTCCTGTTCTCGCACTACTTACCTGTATTACTGCAACGTGTTTGACTCGTTACCTGTATATCAAGACACCTGTCACACCCACTCAATAACAGACTCAACCTTCCAAATGGCAACGACAGAGAGCTGTGTAATGGCATCAGGGATAATCTGTAGCTGTCAACGGCTGGGATGGGCTACAGGACAATGGCAAGCAGCTTTGGGTGAGAAGGAACAATGTTGGCACACATTATTAGAAAATGGAAGAAGTTCAAAGAATGACGGTCAATCACCCTCGTCTGGGGCTCATGAGGATTCACCTCGTGGGGCATCAATGATCATGAGAATGTGAAGGGATCAGCCAGAACTACACGGAGGACCTGGTCATGACTGAAGAGAGTGGGACAGTCTCAAAGAAAACCATTTAGTAACACACTACGTCGGTCATGGATAAAATCCTGAGCGCACGCAGGTCCCTGCTCCAGACCAGCGATGTCAGGCCGCCCCCCTCCTCCTCGAAGTTTGCCAATGACCATCTGGATGATCAGAGAGGAATGGGAGAAGGTACTGTGGTCTGATGAGACAAAAATAAGCTTTTTGCTCTAAATCCTCACTCGCCGTGTTTGGAGGAATAGAAGGATGAGTAACCCAAGAACATAACCGTGAAGCATGGAGGTGGAAAATCAATTCTTTGTGGATGCTTTTCTGCAAAGGGAAAGGACGACTGCCCCGTATTGGAGGGAGGATGGATGGGGCCATGTATCGGAGATCTTGACCAACAACTCCCTTCACTAGTAAGATAGACATTGGAAGATGGGTTCCGTGGCTGGGTCTTCCAGAATGAACGACCGAAACACACAGGCCAGGGCATAAGGAGTGGTCCGTAAAGAAGCATCTTCAGGTCCTGGAGGGCCTAGCCGTATCCAGACCTGAACGCAATAGACATCTTTGGGGGGAAGCGAAGAGTCGTCATTGCCACCGACAGCCCCGAACCTGAAGGATTTGGAGAAGGTCTGTATGGGAGGAGTGGGCAAATCCTGCTGCAGTGTGTGCAAACCTGGTCCAAGAACTACAGGAAACGTATGATCTCTGTAATTGCAAACTAAGGTTTCTGTACCAAATATTCAGTTCTGCTTTTCTGATGTATCAAATACTTATGTCATGCAATAAAATGCAAATTAATTACTTAAAAATCATACAATGTGATTTTCTGGATTTTTGTTTTAGATTCCTTCTCTCACAGTTGAAGTGTACCTATGATAAAAATTACAGACCTCTACATGCTTTGTAAGTAGGAAAACCTGCAAAATCGTCAGTGTATCAAATACTTGTTCTCCCCACTGTAGATACAGTGGCTTGCGAAAGTATTCACCCCTCCATGCAATTTTCCTCTTTTGTTGCCTTACAACCTTGAATTAAAATGATTTGGGGGGATTTGTATCATTTGATTTACACAACATGCCTACCACTTTGAAGATGCAAAATATTTTTAATTGTGAAAAAAACTAGAAATAAGAAAAATAAAAAACTGAAAGCTTGAGCGTGCATAACTATTCACCACCCCAAAGTCAATACTTTGTAGAGCCACCTTTTGCAGCAATTACAGCTGCAAGTCTCTTGGGGTATGTCTCTATAAGCTTGGCACATCTAGCCACTGGGATTTTTGCCCATTCTTCAAGGCAAAACTGCTCCAGCTCCTTCAAGTTGGATGGGTTCCGCTGGTGTACAGTAATCTTTAAGTCATACCACAGATTCTCAATTGGATTGAGGTCTGGGCTTTGACTAGGCCATTCCAAGACATTTAAATGTTTCCCCTTAAACCACTTGAGTGTTGCTGTAGCAGTATGCTTAGTGTCATTGTCCTGCTGGAAGGTGAACCTCCATCCCAGTCCCAAATCTCTGGAAGACTGAAACAGGTTTCCCTCAAGAATTCCCCTGTATTTAACGCCATCCATTATTCTGTCAATTCTGACCAGTTTCTGATTCACTGCTGATGAAAAACATCCCCACAGCATGATGCTGCCACCACCATGTTCTCGGGGTGATGAGAGGTGTTGGGTGTGCGCCAGACATGGCGTTCTCCTTGATGGCCAAAAAGGTACATTTTTGTCTCATCTGACAAGAGTACATTCTTCCATATGTTTGGGGAGTCTCCCATATGCCTTTGGTAAACACCAAACGTGTTTGCTTATTTTTTTCTTTAGCAATGGCTTTTTTCTGGCCACTCTTCCATAAAGCTCAGCTCTGTGGAGTGTAGGGCTTAAAGGGGTCGATGGACAGATACTCCAATCTCCGCTGTGGGGCTTTGCAGCTCCTTCAGGGTTATCTTTGGTCTCTTTGTTGCCTCTCTGACTAATGCCCTCCTTGCCTGGTCTGTGAGTTTTGGTGGGTGGCCCTCTCTTGGCAGGTTTGTTGTGGTGCCATATTCTTTAAAAAAATGTATAATGGATTTAATGGTGCTCTGTGGGATGCTCAAGTTGAGGATATTTTTTTATAACCCAACCCTGATCTTTACTTCTCCACAACTTTGTCCCTGACCTGTTTGGAGAGCTCCTTGGTCTTCATAGTGCCGCTTACTTGGTGGTGCCCCTTGCTTAGTGGTGTTGCAGACTCTGGGGTCTTTCAGAACAGGTGTATATTTACTGAGATCATGTGACTATCTCTGTGTAGAGGAACCTATAGTGGTGGTGGAGTATCTATCTCTGTGTAGAGGAACCTATAGTGGTGGTGGAGTAACTATCTCTGTGTAGAGGAACCTATAGTGGTGGTGGAGTACTATCTCTGTGTAGAGGAACTATAGTGGTGGTGGAGTAACTATCTCTGTGTAGAGGAACCTATAGTGGTGGTGGAGTAACTATCTCTGTGTAGAGGAACCTATAGTGTGGTGGAGTAATCTATCTCTGTGTAGAGGAACCTATAGTGGTGGTGGAGTAACTATCTCTGTGTAGAGGAACCTATAGTGGGGTGGAGTATCTATCTCTGTGTAGAGGAACCTATAGTGGTGGTGGAGTAACTATCTCTGTGTAGAGGAACCTATAGTGGTGGTGGAGTAACTATCTCTGTGTAGAGGAACCTATAGTGGTGGTGGAGTAACTATCTCTGTGTAGAGGAACCTATAGTGTTGTGGAGTATCTATCTCTGTGTAGAGGAACCTATAGTGGTGGTGGAGTAACTATCTCTGTGTAGAGGAACCTATAAGTGGTGGTGGAGTATCTATCTCTGTGTAGAGGACGTA
>NW_019944297.1:16572-68628 GCF_002910315.2 Salvelinus sp. IW2-2015 | reverse complement strand
ATACTACACACCAATTCCCAAAGAAGTAAAAATATAGTAATAATAGTTTACGTTATGAGGCAACTGTCGGAGTGGCATTGACAAAAATACTGTCAGAATAGAATACAGTATAAATGCTATATGCTGATTGAGTAAACCAGTATGGTAAACATGAAATTTTAAACATGTAAACAGTTATTAATACCGTTGACTAAGTTTTTCCATCGTAACAGCTGCTCCGTTATAGAATAAAGAGATGTATGGCATGTTTGATTATCCCCTCCCTCTAATGTTAACATACTTCCACTTGTTTGATAAGCCATTCTACCTTAATCGTGACTTCACCATCTGTCCATTCTTGTGTGGCATTTCCACGATAGAGCCAATAGATGGGTCGCTTGTGGGCCAGTCATGCGTGTGGAAGGTTGCCAGATAAGCTGGCGCGAGAGCATGCTTCCTGTAAAAGCCAACTTGACTGCTGTCTGTGGATGCCTCTATGGAAGCAGACAGCATCCACACCAGACAATCAGAACCATGTGACTGCCTATCGCGGTCCAGGCCATGGCCAGTCGCAAATATTAAGTTTCAAAAGCAGGATCAAAGTCTTCTCCTTGGATGGAACAGGAGGTGGCCAGAGATCCAAAAGGGAATGACGAACCCGCTTCCATCCCGGCGTGAGTTAGGTTCTACGACCTTCGCTTAGCGTTCCCAACATCCCCGTATCTCTTAGATATTTGGCTGCAAGGATATCTTTCTAGCCAACAGATGTCGAGCGTATATTGTGTTCTCCAAAGCCCATTTGCCTGCTGAAGCAGGCCTGCAAGTATCTCCACCACAAATTCTCCATCTCTAAACGTCATCGTGAGATCGGCGACACTATACACACAAGTCTAGCACGTCTAATCGTCGGCTGGTTCATCTTTATTCCTTCAGGACTGGGGGATATGAAGTAACTATTATAACAGGATGATAGAGAGAATACTTTATTGGAATATTAATAGATCAATAGCAACCCCTGTTACTGAGCTAGGCCGTACAAATAGGTAGAGACATTCGCGGTCCCATCCGCGAACACATAAATGTCCTGGTGGTAATAAACTTGTGAGCAGGGGATTAAACTACCTGCCATTAACCATCCGTCCATGCCGACCCATCTTCATCATTTGAGAATAGATAACTGACATTCGTGAATCTTATGACGGACTCCGCCATCCACTCACCTCACTTCAATCACCCCAAGAAAGTCTCTCCCCAGCCTCCCACTCATATCGCGGTCACTCCCTTCAAAGTTTCCTCACCGCTCCTCGCACCATACGGTCCCCATCATCATCACCCCTCCTATGGTAGACTCCAGGCCCAGATTCTATATTGACGCCACCCGCACAATTTGTTCACAATCATACATCTCACACATAACCGCACTAAGTCCCATTCCTTCCCGATCTGCACCTCTTAGAGAGTTCACCGCTTACTCCAGCATAGATTGGGCATGTACAACCTCTACTCCCCACTAACCATGACTAGTGCTCACTTTAAATTGTCCGTGGAACCACATTATCGCATTCCTCGCCGCAAAGAGTTCGCAAGATTAGTAACAACAAGTTAAAGCTTTGATCCACGAATCATCTCTTTCAGTATAAATTGTTCTTTGCGGATTTGGCGTTTCCCTGCATGAAAAGCCCAGGATAAATCTTTAAGTCATACCACAGGAATCTCAAAATGACTTGAGGTCTGCCCTTTACAGACCAGTTCCAAGTATCATTATTGAAAGTAGGGTTATTCCCTTAAACCACTTGAGGTTTGACTTAGGTCATGAGTTAAATAGTATGACAGAGCTTAGTCATTAGGTCCTGCTGGATGAAGGTGAACCCATATTTCACCATCCCAATCTCTCTGGACAGTAAGGACCCTGTATACAGTTCCCGTCAAATGTCACCCCTGTATTTGACAACGCATCATATCGTTCAATTTCTTGACTCAAGGTTCTATTCACAGGTAAATTAAAAAAACAATTCCCCCGATACCAATCCGATCTGTGCACACTAAGCCATTCACTAAAAAAACAAATTAAGGTTTAACTCGTTAGAAAATAGTTGATAGGTTGTTGGCGCATCTGGTGGCGCAAACACGAAATGGGCAGTATCTGAGAATGCTTTGGGAACTGGCCAAAAAGGTACATTTTTGTTCATCTGACAAGAGTACATCTTCCATATGTTTGGGGAGTCTCCATATGCCTTTGGTAAACACCAAACGTGTTTGCTTATTTTTTTTTTTAGCAATGGCTTTTTTCTGGCCACTCTTCATAAAGCTCAGCTCTGTGGAGTGTAGGGCTTAAAGGGGTCGATGGACAGATACCCATCTCCGCTGTGGGGCTTTGCAGCTCTCTCAGGGTTATCTTTGGTCTCTTTGTTGCCTCTCTGACTAATCCCTCCTTGCCTGGTCTGTGAGTTTTGGTGGGTGGCCTCTCTTGGCAGGTTTGTGTGGTGCCATATTCTTAAAAAAATGTATAATGGATTTAATGGTGCTCTGTGGGATGCTCAAGTTGAGGATATTTTTTTATAACCAACCTGATCTTTACTTCTCCACAACTTTGTCCTGACCTGTTTGGAGAGCTCCTTGGTCTTCATAGTGCCGCTTACTTGGTGGTGCCCTTGCTTAGTGGTGTTGCAGACTCTGGGGTCTTTCAGAACAGGTGTATATTTATCTGAGATCATGTGACTATCCTTGTGTAGAGGAACCTTAGGTGGTGGTGGAGTATATCTCTGTGTAGAGGAACCTATAGTGGTGGTGGAGTAACTATCTCTGTGTAGAGGACATAAGTGGTGGTGGAGTAACTATCTCTGTGTAGAGGAACCTATAGTGGTGGTGGAGTAACTATCTCTGTGTAGAGGAACCTATAGTGGTGGTGGAGTATCTATCTCTGTGTAGAGGAACCTATAGTGGGTGTGGAGTATCTATCTCTGTGTAGAGGAACCTATAGTGGTGGTGGAGTAACTATCTCTGTGTAGAGGAACCTATAGTGGTGGTGGAGTAACTATCTCTGTGTAGAGGAACTATAGTGGTGGTGGAGTAACTATCTCTGGTGTAGAGGAACCTATAGTGGTGGTGGAGTAACTATCTCTGTGTAGAGGAACCTATAGTGGTGGGGTATCTATCTCTGTTGTAGAGGAACCTATAGTGGTGGTGGAGTAACTATCTCTGTGTAGAGGAACCTATAGTGGTGGGAGTAATCATCTCTGTGTAGAGGAACCTATAGTGGTGGTGGAGTAACTATCTCTGTGCTATCTCTGTGTAAATCAATCTGGCATTATCCCTGGACACCTTTTCATAATAGGCTTGGGTCCTGATCTTTTAATTGATACAGTAGAGAGGTTGTGTGATCATTGGGGGGTTGTTGTAATTGGGGTTGAGGGGTGAAACTGGCACAGATACGTATTAGTGTTCTAACAAAGCTTCTACTAATTGAACATATTTACATTCCCAAGCTCCCTGCATGGTGAGTAACGGCTTCTATATGGATTGTATTTACACTATATGGTAGAGTAGATATAGATTTGATTTGATTTACATTTTATTAGGATCTCTTTTAGAACTAATTTGGACTAAATATCCAATAGTCCTTAAACATTAAAATACAATTCATAATACAATCGCATTACCACTTAAAACACATTGTTTCAAAGAGACATAATACATTGACAAGATAAATCACTCTAAACAGTCTGAAATAACAGATTGATTCCTTCATCTACCGTGGTCCAGCACAGCCTTCCAATGTATTATATTGAAATGGTTCTAATGTTTTAATATATATCTTGAAAGGTTTCTGGTTCGTCTGGAAAATTATTGAATGTCTTTATTCTTCTAAATGTCGTTTTGCCTTTTTCTCTTTTCTGTCTGGATAACAGATAGACGATGGACAATTTATTTAATAGTATTTGCTGAATGTTTTTCTCTTACTAACTGAATGCTGTTGTGAATAGAGTTTGGGTGTTTTAAATGGTGTATAGTGTGAAATAAAATGAGCATGTTTGTTCAATTGTCTTGTTGATTGATGACCAATCAAGAGCATTGAGCATGACTACAGCAGAAGAACCATATACCAACCTTGTTGCTTCATTCTGCAGCCTCCTAATTTCACTTGCTGTTGCATTTCCCCAGACCACAGAACAGTAGTTCACCTGACTCTCAATTAATGCTTGGGTTGTTTGCTTAACAATCTTTCCTGGTAAATATTTACCTTTCCTTCTGATCAGGCATGCTGTTTAATTCTTTTTTGACATAGTTTAGTTATTTGAGACGACCATGATAAGCAGACAGCTAGACAGCTGCACTACCAGTAGTTTGGTTTCTGACAATTCCTCAATTTGTACTCCTCACCCCCAAATCGGAGGGCCTGTTGTCCGGACCTCTGGCAGTCTTTATGGGGGTGCCACAGGGTGCCATCCTCGGGCCGACTCTCTTCTCTGTATACATCAATGATGTTGCTCTTGCTGCTGGTGATTCTCTGATACACCTCTACGCAGACGACACCATTCTGTATACTTCTGGCCCTTCTTTGGACACTGTGTTAACAACCCTCCAGACGAGCTTCAATGCCATACAACTCTCCTTCCGTGGTGTCCAACTGCTCTTAAACGCAAGTAAAACTAAGTGCATGCTCTTCAACCGATCACTGCCTGCACCTGCCCACCCGTCTAGCATCACTACTCTGGACGGCTCTGACTTAGAATACGTGGACAACTACAAATACCTAGGTGTCTGGTTAGACTGTAAACTCTCCTTCCAGACTCACATTAAGTATCTCCAATCCAAAATTAAATCTAGAATTGGCTTCCTATATCGCAACAAAGCATCCTTCACTCATGCTGCCAAACATACCCTCATAAAACTGACCATCCTACCGATTCTCGACTTTGGTGATGACATCTATAAAATAGCCTCCAACACTCTACTCAACAAACTGGATGCAGTCTATCACAGTGCCATCCGTTTTGTCACCAAAGCCCCATATACTACCCACCACTGCGATCTGTACACTCTCGTTGGCTGGCCCTCGCTTCATACTCGTCACCAAACCCACTGGCTCCTGGTCATCTACATGTCTCTGCTAGGTAAAGCCCCGCCTTATCTCAGCTCACTGGTCACCATAGCAGCACTCACCTGTTGCACGCGCTCCAACAGGTATGTTTCACTGGTCACCCCCAAAGCCAATTCCTCCTTTGGTCGTCTTTCCTTCCAGTTCTCTGCTGCCAATGACTGGAACGAACTCCAAAAATCTCTGAAGCTGAAAACACTTATCTCCCTCACTAGCTTTAAGCACCAGCTGTCAGAGCAGCACACAGATTACTGCACCTGTAGATAGCCTGTCTATAATTTAGCCCAAACAACTACCTCTTCCCCTACTGTATTTATTTATTTTGCTCCTTTGCACCCCATTATTTCTATTTCTACTTTGCACATTCTTCCACTGCAAATCTACCATTCCAGTGTTTTACTTGCTATATTGTATTTACTTTGCCACCATGGCCTTTTTTTTGCCTTTACCTCCCTTATCTCACCTCAATTTGCTCACATTGTATATAGACTTATTTTTCTACTGTATTATTGACTGTATATTTGTTTTACTCCATGTGTAACTCTGTGTTGTTGTATGTGTCGAATTCCTATGCTTTATCTTGGCCAGGTCGCAGTTGCAAATGAGAACTTGTTCTCAACTAGCCTAACTGGTTAAATAAAGGTGAAATAATTTTTTTCTTTTTTAAAACCTTAATTGTATCCCATGTTGTGTTGGCCTTTTCCTGGTGGAACAGACCAACATAACCTTGGATTTCTTGGTGATCAAAACATGTTTGTTCCGGCATGCTTGCTGTTCCTGTTGAACCGATTGTCTTGCTGTATAGATTGTAGTATCATATACAAATATAGTAGCTTGTGTTTCAGATAAGGCATAAGGAAGGTCGTTGGTATATATTAAATAAAGAACTGGCCCAAGGCAGCTGCCCTGCGGTATTCAACAGTTTTCCACATGAGGGGAAGACAACAACTCATTGATATTGTCACGACRTCCACCGAAATCGGCTCCTCTCCTTGTTTGGGCGGCGTTCGGCGGTCGACGTCACCGGCTGTCTAGCCTTTGCCGCTCCATTTTTCATGTATCCATTTGTTTTGTCTTGTTCCRTGCACACCTGCACACCTGGTTTTCATTCCCCAATCAATCTTCATGTATTTCTTCCTCTGTTCCCCATCATGTCCCCATTATAATGGGAATTGATGGAAATTATGTAAAAATGTATCACTAGCCACTTTAAACAATGCCACTTAATATAATGTTTACATACCCTACATTACCCATCTCATATGTATATGTATATACTGTACTGTATATCATCCACTGCATCTTGTCATCTTTATGTAATACATGTATCACTAGCCACTTTAAACTATGCCACTTTATGTTTACATACCCTACATTACTCATCTCATATGTATATACCGTACTCTATACCATCTACTGCATCTTGCCTATGCCGTTCTGTACCACCACTCATTCATATATCTTTATGTACATATTCTTTATCCCTTTACACTTGTGTGTGTGTATAAGGTAGTAGTTGTGGAATTGTTAGGTTAGATTACTTGTTGGTTATTACTGCATTGTCGGAACTAGAAGCACAAGCATTTCGCTACACTCGCATTAACATCTGCTAACCATGTGTATGTGACAAATACAATTTGATTTGATTTGATTTGATGTCTTTGTGTAAGATTGTTTGTGTTACGTTACGCGCCAGACTGGCTTGTTTTTTCTGTGTTATTTTTCACGAAGACGTTTATTGTTAAACATAATTCTTGTGACTGTTTTGCGTGTTTTTCACTTTTGCCTCAATAAAGTGTGCACCTCTTCACAAATCTCTGCTCTCCTGCACCTGACTTCGCTACCAGTACGCACACATCTGACAGATATAGGCAGACTGTCAGTTAGATATGACTGTACCCAATTCAATGCTGCCTCCTTAAAACCATAATGCATTACTTTTGTCTAAATTATTTCATGATCCACTAAATCAAATGCTGCACTAAAATCTAAAAATAGTACACCCATAAACCTGCCATTATCCATAGCATTGAGTCACTGGTCAGTCATGTCAACCAATGCAGTGGTAGTGGAATGMTTTTTGCGATAAGCATGCTGATTGGCTGTAATCAGATCATTCTTTTCCATGTACTCCCATATTTGTCTACTCACAATACCCTCCAATATCTTACTGCGTGAAGGGAGTAGARTAATTGGTCAACTYTTYGCAYGAGTAATGGGTTCTTTGATGTCTTTCGGGATTGGACACAGTTTAGCATGCTTCCATACATTTGCAAACATCCRCTTTTCCAGTGACCAATTAAATATGTATTTCAGTGGAGCTGCAGTCTGGGGAGCAGCATAGCGAAGTAAAAAAATGTCCATAAGATCATAACCTGTAGATTTACCATCGGGTAAAGACTTCAATAGGTTTTCCTCTCCTGACACCATTTGTAGACTAAAATAGCAGTTTCTTTGCTCATAATATGATCATCAATCCATTGGACAATAGCTTGTTAGGAAGAGTAGGTGTTTACATTATCGCTCAGTAAATAGATTTTTTGGGTAAAAAAATCAGCAAAAGGATTGGCAATATCAGCTGGTTTGTTATCATTCCCCCATTAACAGATGTTACCAGTTATACAATATTATACAACGCGTGGGTCTAATCCTGAATGCTGATTGGTTYAAACTGCATTCCAGACGATGTCTATTACACAAGATACCTCCGGTTAAATGTATGATGTCAAAATGCATAATTACTCTGTTCCATCTGACTGAACAATCCACTGTCTCATCAGCCCAGCCAGACAATTTATAAACTTGATCTCTGCTATAAAAGCATCTAGATATTTTCTCACATTTCCTTTACACTAACATTT
The DNA here is from genome assembly GCF_002910315.2 of Salvelinus sp. IW2-2015. NCBI lineage: Eukaryota > Metazoa > Chordata > Actinopteri > Salmoniformes > Salmonidae > Salvelinus > Salvelinus sp. IW2-2015. The sequence goes on along the minus strand of NW_019944297.1, from coordinate 60,690 downwards.
TGTTTTCAACAGCGGAGGTATTGTTTAAACCTTGCTGTCTGTCTCTCCAACATCTGCAACATTGTTTCAATATTAAAATGTGATCTCCAGTTGACCCATAGTAATGAATGTTTTGGGAGTTGGGACGAAAGAGACTGACAGACCGCGTATCTCAACCAGTCGAAATCATGAATCAGCTGGCATCAGTTTTATGGATACAGAGAAATGTCAATTGAAAAAAGGTCGAATGAAATGAAGTGCAGCAAGTTTGCAGTTTTTCCAGGTTCAGTTTGAAGTGATTGTGTTGGCTGTGTTGTTAGCTGTGTTGTTGGCTAGCTCCTCCAAACAACAGTGTCCTGACGAGTGAGCACATTTTAATGCCAGGCAAAATCGTGCCTCATTAGCTCATTGTTATGGATGTATCCTAGTAAATGGCACCAGAAAACATATTCAACAAATGCTGCTACTTTGCTATTATTCTGGTTGCATTTTTTTAGGTGAGTGTAAATTAGCCGTAGTTGGCTAGCTAGAGAGCAAGGGATAAGAACATTGCCAGGCATTATGGCAATGGAACATTTAGAACGAACGACTGGGTCACGTCCATAGATACTGAACAAAAAGACTGCCAGCTTGGGTAGCAACCCTAGATTTGTGTCGGGACTATATCTTGTGGAAGGATGGAATAGTATGACTACATTCATGAAAATAAAGTGATAATGCCCTCGAAGCCGGTGTTTGGAAGATATACTGGCACGGTTTGCCGGCCCTTGACGAACAACACCTGTGCCAATATATCCTCCAAACACTGGCTTCTCGGGATTTTTTACTTAATTGTACAACAAAGTTTATTTATTTCAAAAAGTATTTGACCTGAAAGGGAGCTGCATAAAAGGAACAAGCAGCAAAGCCTTTCTATATGAGGTGCTCTGAATAATTGTCACGTTCCTGACCTTATTTCCTTTATTTTGTCTTTGTTTAGTATGGTCAGGACGTGAGCTGGGTGGGCATTCTATGTTATGTGTTTCTATGTTTAGGTTCATTGTTAATTACCCTGATATGGTTCTCAATCAGGGGCAGGTGTTTTACGTTTCCTCTGATTGAGAACCATTTTAAGGTAGGCTGTTCACACCGTTTGTTTGTGGGTGATTGTCTTCCGTGTCAGTGTTGTTACCACACGGGACTGTTTCGTTTGTTTTAGTCGGTTCCTGTTCGTGCGTTCTTTGTGTTCTATAAGTTCTCATGTTCAGGTCTGTCTACGTCGTTTTGTAGTTATTCAAGTGTGCTTCGTGTTCGTCTTGTTTAATAAATCAACATGTATTCATCACCAGCTGCGTTTTGGTCCAATCCATGCTCCTCCTCAGACGAGGAGGAGAACAACCGTTACAATAATAAATTGTCCCCCAGATGGTTCAGATGGACTAAAGGCATATTTAAATGTAGAGATCAGAACTAGAAAGAGTGATAATTACGAGATCAGAGTCACAGAGGATCATCTTCAAAGTATCTGAAAAATATTAGTTTTAATCTTCTCCAGACATCTGACACAATACGACCTCTTTATCCCACCTCTATCAGTGAAATTATTTTTTAAAGTATATTACATATTTTCATCAACATTCTGGCAAAAATATTCTAATGATTAAACTTCTGGGCCAATCACAGCGCAAGGCGGGGGATTACCACAGCAACCTACCACGACAACATCTGGAAACAGACATGGTAATGTGCAGCATATGTTTTTACATCATTTCCTCTCTCTGTCTTTTTATTTCTGTACTGAGTGATGTTGGGTGATAACAGTCTACAGTAAGAGTCTAATCCTCATGTTTAAATCACTGAGTGCAACGATCATTAACGATAGAGCTCCAGTGGTAACATCAACATTGTCCCAGCACTTAAGAAAGCAGAAAAACATCTGTCGATTTATCAACTCAATGAGTCTTAGAGCAGAACTCTGTAAGCATATACCAGGACTGTTACAACACACTGCCCAGGGCTTACCGCACAACCAAACACAATACACGCAACGGATATACTACCATACTACTGTACTGTAAACATATTGACGCTCTTTAACATTTTGAATGGTAATCCAAAAGAAAAGTATAGAGAGCCCAATGTGTGGCAGATTTCAATAGATAAATAAACTAGAATGTCCAGACTATTATCCTGACAGGAAACACATCAGAAATTGAAATCTTAAATCTTGCCAAATATTTTACTTGTGTTTGAATGGAAATTATACTAAACCAAAAAATGTATACAACATGCAACAATTTTAATGATTTTTCTGAGTTACAGTTCATATAAGGAAATCAGTCTATTCAAATAAATTCATTAGGGCTTAATCTATAGATTTCACATGACTGGGCGGGGTGCAGCCATGGATGGGCCTGACCCACCCACTGGGGAGTCAGGCCCAGCCAATCAGAATGAGGTTTTCCCCACAAAAGGGATTTATTTAAACAGAAATTCTCCTCTGCATCCCCCCAACCCATTCAGACGATACTACAGGTCAAGAAGCCGGATGTGGAGGTCCTGGGCTGGTGTGGTTACACGTGGTCTGCGGTTGTAAGGCGTACAGCCAAATTCTCTAAAACAACATTGGAGGCAGCTTGTAGTAGAGCAACTAAGATTAAATTCTCTGGCAACAGCTCTGGTGGACATTCCTGCAGTCAGCATGCCAATTGCACACTCCCTCAAAACTTTAGACATCTGTGGCATTGTGTTGTGTGACAAAACAACACATTTTAAAGTGGCCTTTTATAGTCCCCAGCACAAGGTGAACCTGTGTAATGATCATACTGTCAATCAGTTGTTTGATATGACACACCTGTCAGGTGGATGGATTATCTAGTCAAATGAGAAATGCTCACTAACAGGGATGGAAACACATTTCTGCAAAACATTTGAGAGAAAGAAGCTTTATGTGCGTGTCGAAGATTTCTGGGATTTTTATTTCAGCTGGACAATTTACATGTTACGTTTATATCTCTGTTCAGGATATTTTATATGAAAGATGAATGGCAACAGCATCCAAATACTGTGGTTGTGGCTTGGCAGGGAATTAAAACCCAAAAGCTTCAGCTCCAGGCAGGGAATAGAACCCCCAACACTTCAGATCCAGGCAGGGAATAGAACCCCCAACACTTCAGATCCAGGCAGGGAAAGAGCACAACACTTTAGCTCTAGGCAGGGAAAGAGCCCAACACTTTAGCTCCAGGCAGGGAACGAACACAAAACTTCAGTTCCAGGCAGGGAAAGAGCACAACACTTCAGTTCCAGGCAGGGAAAGAGCACAACACTTCAGATCCAGGCAGGGAAAGAGCACAACACTTCAGATCCAGGCAGGGAAAGAGCACAACACTTTAGCTCAAAGGGATAAGGAGCCTCTTGGACCTAGACTTGGTGCTCCGCTACCGCCTGCCATGTGGTAGCATAGAGAACAGTCTTTGACTTGGGTGACTGGAGTCTTTGACTATTTTTAGGGCCTTCCTCTGACACCGCCTAGAATATAGGCCCTGGATGGCAGGAAGCTTGGCCCCAGTGATGTCCTGGGCCATACGCACTACCCTCTATAGCGCCTTACGGTCGGATGCCGAGCAATTGCCATACCAGGCAGTGATGCAACTCGTCAGGATGCTCTCGATGGTGCAGCTATGTAAAAGGATTGGGGACCCATGCCAAATCTTTTCAGTCTCTTGAGAGGGAAAAGGTGTTGTCGTGCCCTCTTCACAACTGTTTTGGTGATGGACACAAAGGAACTTGAAACTCTCGACCCGCTCCACTACAGCCCCGTTGATGTAAATGGGGGCGTGTTTGGCCCTCCTTTTCCTGTAGTCCACAATCAGCTCTTTTGTCTTGCTCATGTTGAGGGAGAGGTTGTTGTCCTGGCACTACACTGACAGGTCTCTGACTTCTTCCCTATAGGCAGTCTCATCATTGTTGGTGATCAGGCCTTCCACTCTTGTGTCATCAGCAAACTTATTTATGTTCTTGGAGTCGTGCTTGGCCACAGTCGTTGGTGAACAGGGAGAACAGGAGGGGACTAAGCACACACCCCTGAGGGGCCCCCATGGATCAATGTGGCAGATGTGTTGTTGCCTACCCTTACTACCTGGGGGCGGCCTGTCAGGAAGTCCAGGATCCAGTTGCAGAGAGAGGTGTTTAGTCCCAGGGTCCTTAGCTTTGTGATGATCTATGGTGTTGAACGCTGAGCTGTAGTCAATGAACAACATTCTCACATACGTGTTCCTTTTGTCCAGGTAGGAATGGGCCGTGTGGAGTGCAATAGAGATTGCGTCATCTGTGGATCTGTTGGGGCGGTATTCGAATTGGAGTGGGTCTAGGGTTTCGGGGATGATGGTGTTGATGTGAGCCATGACCAGCCTTTCAAAGCACTTCATGGCTACAGACGTGAGTGCCACTGGGGCGGTCGTCATTTAGGCAGATTACCTTCACTTTCTTTAGCTCTGTGACTGTGCTGGTCTGCTTGAAACATGTAGGTATTACAGACTCAGTCAGGGAGAGCTTGAAAATGTCAGTGAAGACACTTGCCAGTTGGTCCGTGCATGCTTTGAGTACACATCCTGGTAATCTGTCTGGCCCCGCTGCCTTGTGAATGTTGACCTTTTTAAAGGTCTTGTTCACATCGACTACGGAGAGCATGATCACACAGTCGTCTGGAACAGCTAGTTCTCTCATAAATGCTTCAGTGTTGCTTGCCTCGAAGCGAGCGTAAAATACATTTAGCCTGTCTGGTAGGCTCGCGTCACTGGGCAGCTTGTTGCTGGGTTTCCCTTTGTAGTTCGTAATAGTTAGAAAGCCCTGCCACATCCAACGAGTGTCATATAGTAGGATTCAAACTTAGTGCTGTATTGACGCTTTGCATGTTTGATGTATCGTCTGTAGGCATACTCTCTTGGTAGATAGTCTGGTCTACAGTTTATCATGAGGTACTCTACCTCAGGCAATACCTCGAAACGTCCTTAATATTAGACAATGCGCACCAGATGTTATTGACAAATAGACACAACCATCCCTCATCTTACCGGACGAAGCTGTTCTAGCTGAAATGTCTAAAAGAACGTTATATATTAAAAATAACAACCACTTGACTTATAGTGTAAGTACGTTATAGTATATAGTCATTAAGTATGTAGTATACAGTATGTTAGTATGGGTATTGGAACACAGCCATTGTCTTATAGTATATAGTACGTAGCATGTACTCATTAAGTATGTAGTATACAGTATGTTAGTATGGGTATTGGAACACAACCATTGTCTTATAGTATATAGTACGTAGCATATACTCATTAAGTATGTAGTATACAGTATGTTAGTATGGGTATTGAACACAACCATTGTCTTATAGTATATAGTACGTAGCATATACTCATTAAGTATGTAGTATACAGTATGTTAGTATGGGTATTGGAACACAACCATTGGTCTTATAGTATATAGTACGTAGCATATACTCATTAAGTATGTAGTACTACAGTATGTTAGTATGGGTATTGGAACACAACCAGTCTTATAGTATATAGTACGTAGCATATACTCATTAAGTATGTAGTATACAGTATGTTAGTATGGGTATTGGACACAACCATTGTCTTATAGTATATAGTACGTAGCATATACTCATTAAGTATGTAGTATACAGTATGTTAGTATGGGTATTGGAACACAACCATTGTCTTATAGTATATAGTACGTAGCATATACTCATTAAGTATGTAGTATACAGTATTTAGTATGGGTATTGGAACACAACCATTGTCTTATAGTATTAGTACGTAGCTATATACTCATTAAGTATGTAGTATACAGTATGTTAGTATGGGTATTGGAACACAACATTGTCTTATAGTATATAGTACGTAGCATATACTCATTAAGTATGTTAGTATACAGTATGTTAGTATGGGTATTGGAACACAACCATTGCTTATAGTATATAGTACGTAGATATACTCATTAAGTATGTAGTAATTACAGTATGTTAGTATGGGTATTGGAACACAACCATTGTCTTATAGTATATAGTACGTAGTATATACTCATTAAGATGTAGTATACAGTATGTTAGTATGGTATTGGAACCACAACCATTGGCTTATAGTATATAGTACGTAGCATATACTCATTAAGTATTGTAGTATACAGTATGTTAGTATGGGTATTGGAACACAACATTGTCTTATAGTAATAGTACGTAGTATATACTCATTAAGTATGTAGTAATACAGTAATGTTAGTATGGGTATTGGAACACAACCATTGTCTTATAGTATATAGTACGTAGTATATACTCATTAAGTATGTAGTATACAGTATGTTAGTGTGGGTATTGGAACACAACCATTGTCTTATAGTATATACTCATTAAGTATGTTGTATACAGTATGTTAGTATGGGTATTGGAACACAAACTAAATATATATAGTACAACTCAAAAGTGTGGATGCACCTACACACACCTTTCTTTATTTTAATTTTTTTCTACATTGTAAAAACAGTGAAGACATCAAAACTATGAAATAACAGAAATGAAATCAGGTAGTAACCAAAAAAGAGTTAAACAAATAAATTATATTTTATATTTATCCTTTATTTGACTAGGCAAGTCAGTTAAGAACAAATTCTTATTTACAACAACGGCCTACCCCGGCCAAATCCTAACCCAGACGATGCTGGGTCAATTGTGTGCCGCCTTAAGGGACTCCAAATCAAGGCCGGTTGTGATACAGCCTGGAATCGAACCAGGGTGTGTAGTGACGCCTCTAGCACTAAGATGCAGTGCCTTAGACTGCTGCGCCACTCGGGAGCCCCAGACTAGGATAGGGAGAGATTGAATATGTCGGTAAACACTCCAGCCAGCTGGTCTGCGCATGCTCTGAGGACGCGGCTAGGGATGCCATCTAGGCTGGCAGCCTTGTGAGGGTTAACACGTTTAAATGCCTTACTCACGTCGGCCACGGAGAAGGAGAGGCCACAGTCCTTGGTAGCGGGCTGCGTCGGGGGCACTGTGTTATCCTCAAAGTGGGTGAAGAAGATGTTTGTCCGGAAGATGCCAGTGTCAGCGACGTGGCTGGTTTTCCTTTTGTAGTCCGTGTTTGGCTGTAGACCCCGCCTCATATGTCTCGTGTCTCAGCCATTGAATTGCAACTCCACTTTGTCTCTATACTGACGTTTTGCCTGTTTGATTGCATTACTGAGGGAATAACTACACTGTTTGTATTCGGTCAAATTCCCAGTCACCTTGCCATGGTTAAACGCAGTGGTTCGCCCTTTCAGTTTTGCATGAATGCTGCCATCTATCCACGGTTTCTGGTTAGGGTAGGTTTTAGATCTTGGATCCCCCGATTTATAGAAGGGAATAACTGTGCCAATTTTCAAATCTTTAGGAGCAATACCAGTTTGCATAGATCTGGTGAAGATATTCATTCAAGGCTCAGTAATCGTGAGACAGTGATTTCACCAAAGAGGCACCAATCTCATCATGACCTGCTGCTGATATCTCTAAATGATCAATTACTGCCAAGCAGAGAAGCAAAATGTCCCTTAATGCAATCCAAGGGAATTCCATCAGTTCTCTAGTTTCTTTGTCAGAGAGGAACCAACATTCACAAAAAAAGTTATTACATACATTAATTGAATGGTTCTCCCATCCATCGGGTTCCCACCTATGTACAGTATATCTGGGCATTTGGATTGAAGATTTAATGTTTAAAAAACATGAGCTAGTTAAAAAGCTAAGATTTAAAGTGGGCTTCTTTTTTAGAAATAGATCTGGCCTCTCCCTAAATAGCAGGAAGCAAATTGTAGTCAACTTTCCTGCCAGTTCTTGACTATGATGACATCATTTACCAGATTGCATCAGCCACTACTCTTCAACCTTTGGATGTCGTTTACCATAGTGCCCTTCCGCTTTTTCACAGGTGACCGTTTTAATACTCACCACTGCATCATGTATCAAAAGGTTGGCTGGTCCTCATCAGGGCCAGATTACCGAACGGGCATGCAGGGCACGTGCACTGGGGACCTTCAGGGGGCCCCTAAACGGGAGGTCAGGGGGCCCCGAGATAGCATATGATAGCAAAATGTGTTAAATTGCAGGAAATTAGCTTTAAAAATGCAAAGAAAAATCTCAGCCTCATGACAAAATCTTAACAAAAACATGAGATGAGCTATTAAAAAACAGCTAAAAAAATCTCTGCCCTGTGGCAAAAAGTGTGGAATTGCAGGAAATTAGCTTTAGAACTGTAAAAATGTGGCAAAGAAATTAACTTTATGTCCTAATAGTGTTATGTTTGGGGCAAATACAACACAACACATCACTGCATCATGTTATGGCTTGTCATTGGCAAAGACTAGGAAGTTTTTTTAGGATAAAAATAAACAGAATAGAGCTAAGCACAGACATAATCCTAGAGGGAAATCAGCTTCAGTCTGCTTTCCACCAGACACTGGGAGAAAAATGTACCTTTTAGAAGGACAATAACCGAAAACACAAGGCCAAATATACACTGGAGTTTGCTTACCAAGATGACATTGAATGTTCCTGAGTGAACTAGTTACAGTTTTGACTGAAAATGGCTTGAAAATCTATGGCAAGACTTAAAAATGACAGTCTAGCAATGATCAACAACCAATGTGACAGAACTTTACATAAAAAGAAAAGAGAATGTGAAAATATTTTACAATCTAGGTGTGCAAAGCAAAGTCTTACCCAGAAAGACTCCCAGCTGTAATCGCTGCCAAAGGTGATTCTATGTATTGACTCAGAGGTGTGAATACTTATGTAAATGAGATATCTCTGTCTTTCATTTCAATAAAGTTACAAACATACTGACTCAGGCGTATGCATACTTTCTGAAGGCACTGTACAGGTGTACAGCATGTAAACTCAGCGAAAGAATAAATGTCCTATCACTGTCAACTACGTTTATTTTCAGCAAACTTTATTCTCAGCAAACATGTATAAATATTTGTATGAACATAACAAGACTCAACAACTGAGACATAAACTGAACAAGTTCCACAGACATGTGACTAACAGAAATTGAATAATGTGTCCCTGAACAAGGGGCGGGGCAAAATCAAAAGTAACAGTCAGTGTCTGGTGTGGCCACCAGCAGCAATAAGTACTGCAGTGCATCTCCTCCTCATGGACTGCACCAGATATGCCAGTTCTTGCTGCTGTGAGATGTTACCCCACTCTTCCACCAAGGCACCTGCAAGTTCCCGGATATTTCTGAGGGGATTGGCCCTAGCCCTCTCTCCGATTCAACAGGTCCCAGACGTGCTCAATGGGATTGAGATCCGGGCTCTTCGCTGGCCATAGCAGAACACTGACATTCCTGTCTTGCAGGAAATCACGCACAGAACGAGCAGTATGGCTGGTGGCATTGTCATGCTGGAGGGTCATGTCAGGATCAGCCTGCAGGAAGGGTACCACATGAGGGAGGAGGATGTCTTCCCTGTAACGCACAGCGTTGAGATTTCCTGCAATGACAACAAGCTCAGTCCGATGACGTTATGACACACCGCCCCAGACCATGACGGACCCTCCACCTCCAAATCGATCCTGCTCACAGGCCTCGGTGTAACGCTCATTCCATCAATGATAAACGTGAATCCGACCATCACCCCTGGTGAGACAAAAGCGCGACTCATCAGTGAAGAGCACTTTTTGCTAGTCCTGTCTGGTACAGCGATGTGTGCCCATGTGCGACGTTGTTGCCGTTGATGTCTGGTGAGGACCTTCCTTACAACAGCCTACAAGCTCTCAGTCCAGCCTCTCTCAGCCTATTGCGGACAGTCTGAGCACTGATGGAGGGATTGTGCGTTCCTGGTGTAACCCGCGCAGTTGTTGTTGCCATCCTGTACCTGTCCCGCAGGTGTGATGTTCGGATGTACCGATCCTGTGCAGGTGTTGTTACACGTGGTCTGCCACTGCGAGGATGATCAGCTGTCCATCCTGTTTCTCTGTAGCGCTGTCTTAGGCATCTCACAGTACGGACATTGCAATTTATTGCCCTGGCCACATCTGCAGTCCTCATGCCTCATTGCAGCATGCCTAAGGCACGTTCACTCAGATGAGCAGGGACCCTGGGCATCTTTCTTTTGGTGATTTTCAAAGTCAGTAGAAAGGCCTTTTTAGTGTCCTAAGTTTTCATAACTGTGACCTTATTTGCCTACCGTCTGTAAGCTTTAAGTGTCTTAACGACCGTTCAACAGGTGCATGTTCATTAATTGTTTATGGTTCATTGAACAAGCTTGGGAAACAGTGTTTAAACTCTTTACAGTGAAGATCTGTGAAGTTCTTTGGATTTTTACGAATTATCTTTGTAAGACAGGGTCCTGAAAAAGGGACGTTTCTTTTTTTGCGAGTTTATATACATTTTTATATTCTATATACATTCTTTTCACATACTAAATTAATAAAATACTAATCACATTTATCCAATATTGTTAAGGGTGTGTACTGGAGGAGAAGTCAGGTGCAGGAGAGCAGAGTGTAGTGAACAGGCGCACTTTTTATTCCGGTCCAACGAAAGCACAAAAGTACATAAATGTTCCCAAATACGGCCTGGAGGTCCGCAGTTCCACTGTCCTTAAGGAACATAGACAAAAGTATGGCGCATAACAATACCCACATAACATAAATACAATTTCACACAAAGACATGGAGGGCAACAGAGGACTAAATACATGCAGTGTGGTTAGGGAATGAAAACCAGGTGTGCAGGGAACAAGACTAAACAAATGGAAATATGAGAAATGGAGCGGCGATGGCTAGAAAGCCGGTGACGTTGATCGCTGAACGCCGCCCGAACAAGGAGAAGAGCCGACTTCGGCGGAAGTCGTGACAAATCTTGTTTTTTGATCTGTGCTTTACACATGTAAATACAGTAACACAAGTAAATGCAATAACAAATGTAAATACATTTACATATGTAAATACAATTACAAATGCAAATACAATAACACACGTAAATACAGTAACACACATAAATACAGTAACACATGTAAATACAGCAACACATGTAAATACAGTAACACATGTAAATACAGCAACACATGTAATTACAGTAAAACATGTAAATACAGTAACACATGTAAATACAGCAACACATGTAAATACAGTAAAACATGCAAATACAGTAACACATGTACATACAATTATAACATATAAATTCAATAACCAATTAAAATAAAGTAACCCATGTAAATACAGTAACACATGTAAATACTATAACACATGTAAATACAGTAACACAGGTCAATACAGTAACAGATGTCAATACAGTGATACATGTAAATACAATAAGACATGTAAATACAATAACACGTGCAAATACAATAACACACATAATACAATAACAAATGTAAATACAATAACTCATGTAAATACAATAACACCTGTAAATATAATCACTCATGAAAATACAGTAACACATTTAAATTCAATAAAACATGTATATACAGTAACACATGTAAATACAGTAACACATGCAAATAGCATAACACATGTAAATAAAATAACGAATGTGAATACAACAACACTGTAAATACAAAAACACATGTGAATAAAGTAACACATGTAAATACAATAAACAATGTTAATACAGCAAACCATGTAAATACAATTACACATGTAAGTACAATAGCACATGTAAATTTAATAACTCATGTAAACAGTTAAACATGAATAGTGCAGACAGGCACCTAAACATAGAATAAGAACCCACAAACACAAATAGGAAATGGCTACCTAAATATGATTCACAATCAGAGACAACGATAAACAGCTGCCTCTGATTGGGAACCATATCAGGCCACCATAGACATACAAATTACCTAGACCTACAAAACCCCTAGACCTACAAAACCCCTAGACAATACAAAAACTAGCATACCCACCCTCGTCACACCCTGACCTGACCAAAATATAAAGAAAACAGAGATATCTACGGTCAGAGCGTGACAAATAAACCATGTAAATACAATAACACATGTAAATACAGGAATAATTATAGTTACATCAGCAATAACTTGTTGTTATTCACGTCTCCTCCATCAATGTGTTATGATAAATAGATGCTATGACAAGAATCTGTGTAAATGTTAATCTGTTAAAGTGCCATCTATCACCTAATCACAGGATAACAGTTTGTTGTGTCTGATATCAAGGACACCATTTTTTTGTCATTCTGTCAGTCATACAGTATATTAATCCTGTTTAAAAACTCCCATAAAAGGCTGTTTATTATTCTGAAAAAGAAGAGCTGTTTTGATAGTGTGGTGTTGTTGGGTAATAGTGTGGTGTTGTTGGGTAATAGTGTGGTGTTGTTGGGTAATAGTGTGGTGTTGTTGGGGTAATAGTGTAATGTTGTTGGGGTAATAGTGTGGTGTTGTTGGGTAATAGTGTGGTGTTGTTGGGGTAATAGTGTGGTGTTGTTGGGTAATAGTGTGTTGTTGTTGGGTAATAGTGTGGTGTTGTTGGGTAATAGTGTGGTGTTTTTGGGTATTAATGTGGTGTTGTTGGGTATTAATGTGGTACTGTTGGGTAATAATGTGGTGTTTTTGGAGCATATCTGTGGATTATGAGCTACAATAGATGTCGTCCATATGTTCCCATATGATCCTGTTTGTCCAACGTGTTGTATCTGTTGGTCCACTGAGGAGGGGAGATGGGGGACAAGAGAGAAGAGAGGGTGGGGAGATGGGGGACAAGAGAGAAGAGAGGGTGGGGGAGATGGGGGGACAAGAGAGAAGAGAGGGTGGGGGGACATGGGGAGAATGGGGGGAAGGGATAACGCCCTGTTCACTTCGCTGTTATTTCCCAGGCTAGATGAGACAGAACGAGAAAAAAACACAGTTAGTCCATTATACCAAGACAAAACCAGAGTTAGGTCCATTATACCAAGACAGAACCACAGTTAGGTCCATATACCAAGACAGAACCACAGTTAGGTCCATATACCAAGACAGAACCACAGCTAGGTCCATTATACCAAGAACAGAACCACAGTTAGGTCCATTATACCAAGACAGAACCACAGTTAGGTCCATTTATACCAAGACAGAACCACAGTTAGGTCCATTTTACCAAAGACAGAACCACAGTTATACCCATTATACCAAGACAGAAACCACAGTTAGTTCCATTATACCAAGACAGAACCACAGTTAGGTCCATTATACCAAGAACAGAACCACAGTTAGGTCCAATATACCAAGAACGGAACCACAGTTAGGTCCAATATACCAAGACAAAACCACAGTTAGTCCATTATACCAAGACAGAACCACAGCTTAGGTCCATTATACCAAGAACAGAACCACAGTTAGGTCCATGTATACCAAGACAGAACCACAGTAGGTCCATTATACCAAGACAGAACCACAGTTAGTCCATTATACCAAGACAGAACCACAGCTAGGTCCATGTACCAAGACAGAACCACAGTTAGTCCAATATACCAAGACAGAACCACCAGTTAGGTCCATTATACCAAGACAGAACCACAGCGTAGGTCAATATACCAAGACAGAACCACAGTAAGGTCCATTATACAAGACAGAACCACAGTTAGGTCCATTTTACCAAGACAGAACCACAGTTAGGTCCATTATACCAAGACAGAACCACAGTTAGGTCCATTTACCAAGACAGAACCACAGTTAGGTCCATTATACCAAGACAGAACCACAGTTAGGTCCATTATACAAAACATAACCACAGTTAGGTCCATTATAACCAAGACAGAACCACAGTCAGGTCCATTTACCAAGACAGAACCACAGTTATACCCATTATACCAAGACAGAACCACAGTTAGTCCATTATACCAAGACAGAACCACAGTTAGGTCCATTATTACCAAGAAAACCAACAGTTAGGTCCAACTATACCAAGACAGAACACAGTTAGTCCAATATACCAAAGAACCACAGTTAGGTCCACTATACCAAGACAGAACCACAGTTAGTCCACTATACCAAGACAGAACCACAGTTAGGTCCATTTATCCAAGACAGAACCACAGTTAGGTCACTATTAACCAAGACAGAACAACCAGTTAGGTCCATTATACCAAGACAGAACCACAGTTAGGTCCATTACACAAGACAGAACCACAGTTATACCCATATTACCAAGAGGGAACCACAGTTAGTCATTATACCAAGACAGAACCACAGTTAGGTCCATTATACCAAGAGGAACCACAGTTATACCTATTTACCAAGACAGAACCACATTAGGTCCACTATACCAAAGACAGAACCACAGTTAGGTCCATTATACCAAGACAGAACCACAGGTTAGGTCCATTATACCAAGCACAGAACCACAAGTTAGGTCCATTATACCAAGACAGAACCACAGTTAGTCCATTATACCAAGACAGAACCACAGTTAGGTCCATTAACCAAGACAAACCACAGTTAGGTCCATTATACCAAGACAGAACCACAGTTAGGTCCATTATACCAAGAACAGAACCACAGTTAAGTCCATTATACCAAGACAGAACCCACAGTTAGGTCCATTATACCAAGACAGAACCACAGTTAGTCCATTATACAAGACAGAACCACAGTTAGTCCATTACCAAGACAAGAACCACAGTTATTTTTATGGTCCATTATACCAAGACAGAACCACAGTTAAGTCCATTTTACCAAGACAGAACCACAGTTAGGTCCATTATACCAAGACAGAACCACAGTAGTCCATTATACCAAGACATAACCACAGTTAGGTCCATTATACCAAGACAGAACCACAGTAGGTCCATTTTACCAAGACAGAACCACAGCTTATACCCATTATACCAAGACAGAACCACAGTTAGTTCCACATTACCAAACAGAAACCACAGTTAGTCCATGATATACCAAGACAGAACCACAGTTAGGCCAAATACCAAGACAGAACCACAGTTAGTCCAATATACCAAGCAAGAACCCACAGTTAGGTCCACTATACAAGACAGAACCACAGTTAGGTCCACCTATTACCAAGACAGAACACAGTTAGGTCCATTTTACCAACAGCAAACCACAGTTACGTCACTATACCCAAGACCAGAACACACGTTAGTCCATTATACCAAACAGAACCACAGTTAGGTCCATTAACCAAGAAAACCACATTATACCCTATTCAAGGGAAACCACAGTTAGGTCCATCTATACCAAGACAAACCACAGTTTAGGTCCATTTATACCAAGAGGGAACCACAGTATAACCTATTAACACAAGACAGAACCACAAGTTAGGTCCATATATACCAAGGACAGAACCACAGTTAGCGTCCATCATAACCAACGACAGAACCACAGTTAGTCCATTATACCAAGACAGAACCACCAATTAGGTCCATCTATACCAAGACAGAACACAGTTATGTCCATTATACCAAGACAGAACACAGTTAGGTCCATTACAACCAACGAGAACAGGTCTTATACAGAAACCACATAGGTCATATCGAGAACCCGTAGTCCGTATACCAAGACAGAACCACAGTTAGTCCATGCTATACCAAGCAACAGAACCAGCATAGGTAACCATTATGACCAAGACAAGAACCACAGTTAGGTCATCTTATCACCAAGGACAGAACCACAGTCTAGGTCCAATATACCAAGACCAGAACCACAGTTAGGTCCATGATACCAAGACAGAACCACAGTTAAGTCCATTATACCAAGACAGAACCACAGTTAGGTCCATTATACCAAGACAGAACCACAGTTAGGTCCATTATACCAAGACAGAACCTGAGTTAGGTGCATTATACCAACACAGAACCACAGTTAAGTCCATTATACCAACATAGAACCACAGCTAAACCCATTATACCAAGGCAGATAATGGCAGAGTTATTTAACGACCATATGAAGCCAAGCAGCTAAACAATAATTATTACCATTAGACCTGCAGTTTACCTGTTGGCTTCGTGGCCCCACTCAAATACATTACTATCTACACTGTCAAGCCCCTCAGGACAAATACACTTAACATAAATATCAAATCATTAAAAATGAAAAGACAAATGAATGTTGTTGTACGCTAATGAAAATATTAATTTAATGGAGTATTCATTTATTTTGTATTAGAATTTGTATTATTACTGTTGCATTTAAAATATTTTTTGCTTAATGTAGGCACACCAAAACAATGTGAAAAACAACACCCCTAACCCTAACCCTAACCCTCCAACACTGACCAGAAATACATCCCAGCCATGGAAGGAAGGTTCGGGCCCAGTGGAATCATCTCAAAAGAACACTTCCTCTTCTTCCTTTGCTAATATTGTTTTTCTGACTGTGGGATCAGAACAATAACTACAGTAAACAATATAATCTGTGTTCTTTATATTCTCAGATATATGTTTCAGGGAATTACAACACGGATCATGGGATTACACAATTAATGCTGGTAGTCTGGGAAGCAGAGAGGGGAAGAATCCTGGTGTGACTCTGAAACCAGACTCTCTGTTAGGCTAGGATAGTCCAGGGAGACTGACCACATAATACCCAGAGATATAGAGATATGTATAGACCCTACCTATCTCACTGTGATAGATGACACCGGAAAGGAACACCTGTGATGCTCTAACGCTTTTAAATATATCAGGCTAAACTGAAGACCCTGATATCACTGGGGATAGCCCTCTAACCCCTACTGATGAAGACCCTGATATCACTGGGGATAACCCTCTAACCTCTACTGATGAAGACCCTGATATCACTGGGGATAGCCCTCTAACCCCTACTGATGAATGCCTGATATCACTGGGGATAACCCTCTAACCCCTACTGATGAATGCCTGATATCACTGGGGATAACCCTCTAACCCTTACTGATGAAGACCCTGATATCACTGGGGATAACCCTCTAACCCCTACTGNTGAAGACCCTGATATCACTGGGGATAGCCCTCTAAACATACTGATGAAGACCCTGATATCACTGGGGATAACCCTCTAACCCTTACTGTTGAAGCCATGATATCACTGGGGATAACCCTCTAGACATACTACTGAAGACCCTGATATCACTGGGGATAACCCTCTAACCCTTACTGTTGAAGCCATGATATCACTGGGGATAACCCTCTAACCCTTACTGTTGAAGCCATGATATCACTGGGGATAACCCTCTAACCCCTACTGATGAAGACCCTGATATCACTGGGGATAAACCTCTAACCCTCACTGATGAAGCTTTTTTGTAACTTAGAAAGTAAGTCTCCGAATCGTTCATTAACCTCTCTTCCACTGACCACACTTCAAACTAACAATGTTCCACTGACCACAGCAGCAGAGTACCAAGGTGATTAAACCTCCTCATCAATATAAAACAACAGGCTGATTTATCTGCTTCCTGTCTCTAGTGTCCGGCTACACTAAGAGTCCTGTCAATAACAGCTAACAGCCTCATTAGGGTTTAGAGGCTGTTTACAGGACGAAGCAAGAAGAATCTGTTTAAAGGCCGTACTAAGAGGAAGATGTTTACAGGCCGTAGTACGAGGAAGCTGTTTACAGACCGTAGTACGAGGAAGCTGTTTACAGGCCGTAGCAAGAGGAAGCTGTTTACAGGACGTCGTAAGAGGAAGCTGTTTACAGGACCTAGTAAGAGGAAGCTGTTTACAGACCGTAGCAAGAGGAAGCTGTTTGCAGGCAGTAGTATGAGGAAGCTGTTTACAGGCCATAATGAGAGGAAGCTGTTTGCAGGTAGTAGTATGATGAAGCTGATTAAAGGCCGTACTAAGAGGAAGCTGTTTACAGGCCGTAGTACGAGGAAGCTGTTTACAGACCATAATAAGAGGAAGCTGTTTACAGGTCCGTAGCAAAGAGAAGCTGTTTGCAGGCAGTAGTACGAGGAAGCTGTTTACAGACCATAATAAGAGGAAGATGTTTACAAGCCGTAGTAAAGGAAGCTGTTTACAGACCATAGTAAGAGGAAGCTGTTTACAAGCCGTGGAAGGAGGAGAGGACCTGAGAGAGACGGGACTGTAGCGTCAGGGCGGGACGGCAGCAGAGTGCCTGGTGATGAGCTCAGACAACATTACTGGCTCTGAACAAACATGTTCATTAGGATGATAGAAAGGTCTGACCTGAAGTTAAAACACTCCCACAATGATCAAGCAGACTTCCTAGTACTCGTTTATCCATTAACAAAACACCTAGTTCTGCAACACAGCTATAACAGATCTCCTAGTACTGGTACAGCATAAAATCTCCTAGTATGGTACAGCTATAACAGATCTCCTAGTCTGGTACAGCTATAAACAGATCTCCCTAGTACTGGTACAGCTATAAAATCTCCTAGTACTGGTACAGCTATAACATATCCCAGTACTGGTACAGCTATAACAGATTCTCCTAGTACTGTACAGCTATAACAGATCTCCTATACTGGTACAGCTATAACAGATCTCCTAGTACTGGTACAGCTATAACAGATCTCCTAGTACTGGTACAGCTATAACAGATTCCTCAGTACTGGTACAGCTATAACAGTCTCGGAGTTTACTGGTACAGCTATAACAGATCTCCTAGTCTGGTACAGCTATAACAGATCTCCTAGTACTGGTACAGCTATAACAGATCTCCTAGTTCTGTACACTAACAGATCTCCAGTACTGCTAGTACTCGGTATAACAGATCTCTAGACTGGTACAGCATAAACAGATCTCCCTAGTACTGTACAGCTTAACAGATCTCAGTACTGGTACAGCTATAACAATCTCCTAGTTCTGTACAGCTTAACAATCTAGTCTGTACAGCTATATAGATCGTCCTAGTTACTGGTACAGCTATAACAGATCTCTAGTCTGGTACAGCTATAACAGATCTCCTAGCACTGGTACAGCTATAACAGATCTCCTAGTACTGGTAACAGCTATAACAGACTCCTAGTACTGGTACAGCTAACAGATCTCCCTAGTACTGGTACGCTACAACAGAATCTCCTAGTGTACAGCTATAACAGATCTCCTAGTACTGGTACAGCTACAACAGATCTCCTAGTTGTGGTACAGCTATAAAAAGATTCCTAGTACTGGTAAAGCTATAACAGATCTCCTAGTACTGGTACAGCTATAACAGATCTCCTAGTGTGGTACAGCTATAACAGATCTCTCAGTACTGGTACAGCTATAACAGATCTCCTGAATACTGGTACAGCTATAACAGTCTCCTAGTACTGGTACAGCTATAACAGATTATCCTAGTACTGTACAGCTATTAACAGATCTCCTATTACTGGTACCAGCTATAAACAGATCTCCTAGACTGGTAACAGCTATAACAGATCTCCTAGTTGTGACAGCTATAACAGATCTCCTAGTACTGGTACAGCTATAACAGATCTCCTAGTTTGGTACAGCTATAACAGATCTCCAGTTGTGGACAGCTATAACAGATCTCCTAGTACTGGTACAGCTATAACAGATCTCCTAGTACTGTACAGCTATAACAGATCTCCTAGTACTGGTACAGCTATAACAGATCTCTAGTTGTGGTACAGCTATAACAGATCTCCTAGTTGTGTACAGCTATAACAGATCTCCTAGTACTGGTACAACTATAACAGATCTCCTAGTACTGGTAAGCCTATAACAGATCTCCTAGTACTGGTACAGCGTATAACAAGATCTCCTAGTACTGGTACAGCTATAACAGATCTCCTAGTACTGGTACAGCTATAACAGATCTCCTAGTACTGGTACAGCTATAACAGATCTCCTAGTTGTGTACAGCTATAACAGATCTCCTAGTACTGCGTACAGCTATAACAGATCTCCTAGTACTGGTACAGCTATAAACAGATCTCCTAGTACTGGTACAGCTATAACAGATCTCCTAGTACTGGTACAGCTATAACAGATCTCCTAGTTGTGGTAACAGCTATAACAGATCTCCTTGTTGTGGTACAGCTATAACAGATCTCCTAGTTGTGGTACAGCTATTTCAGATCTCCTAGTACTGGTACAACTATAACAGATCTCCTATACTGGTACAGCTATAACAGATCTCCTAGTTGTGGTACAGCTATAACAGATCTCCTAGTTGTGGTACAGCTATAACAGATCTCCTAGTACTGGTACACTAAACAAGATCTCCTAGTACTGGTACAGCTATAAACAGATCTCCTAGTACTGGTACAGGCTATAACAGATCTCCTAGTTGTGGTACAGCTATAACAGATCTCCTAGTACTGGTACAGCATAACAGATCTCCTAGTACTGGTACAGCTATAACAGATCTCCTAGCACTGGTACAGCTATAACAGATATCCTAGTACTGGTACAGCTATAACAGATCTCCTAGTACTGGTACAGCTATAACAGATCTCCTAGTTGTGGTACAGCTATAACAGATCTCCTAGATGGTACAGCTATAACAGATCTCCTAGTACTGGTACAGCTATAACAGATCTCCTAGTACTGGTACAGCTATAACAGATCTCCTAGTTGTGGTACAGCTATAACAGATCTCCTAGTACTGGTACAGCTATAACAGATCTCCTAGTACTGGTACAGCTATAACAGATCTCCTAGCACTGGTACAGCGTATAACAGATATCCTAGTACTGGTACAGCCTATAACAGATCTCCT
This sequence comes from Salvelinus sp. IW2-2015, assembly GCF_002910315.2. Classification (NCBI taxonomy): domain Eukaryota; kingdom Metazoa; phylum Chordata; class Actinopteri; order Salmoniformes; family Salmonidae; genus Salvelinus; species Salvelinus sp. IW2-2015. Next base: position 40,056 of record NW_019944297.1, on the reverse strand, counting down.
AGTACTGGTACAGCTATAACAGATCTCCTAGTTGTGGTACAGCATAACAATCTCCTATACTGGTACAGCTATAACAGAATCCTAGTACTGGTACAGCTATAACAGATCTCCTAGTACTGGTACAGCTATAACAGATCTCCTAGTACTGGTACAGCTATAACAGATCTCCTAGTACTGGTACAGCTATAACAGATCTCCTAGTTACTGGTACAGCTATAACAGATCTCCTAGTGGTACAGCTATAACAGATTTTTCCATCCTAGTACTGGTACAGCTATAACAGATCTCCTAGTACTGTACAGCTATAACAGATCTCCTAGTACTGGTACAGCTATAACAGATCTCCTAGTACTGGTACAGCTATAACAGATCTCCTAGTACTGGTATACAGCTATAACAGATCTCCTAGTACTGGTACAGCTATAACAGATCTCCTAGTTACTGGTACAGCTATAACAGATCTCCTAGTACTGGTACAGACTATAACAGATCTCCTAGTACTGGTACAGCTATAACTGATCTAACGCTAGTACCTGTACAGCTATAACAGATCCTAGTTGTGGTAACAGCTATAACAGATCTCCTAGTTGTGGTACAGCTATAACAGCTCTCCTAGGTCAGGTTTGGTGGTGTTGACTGCATGCTGTGTGGAGTGGTGGCAGTTTATTGGCTGAATAATATCTTCATAGACCCTCCCATTGTCTAATCGCATGCGCTCAGTAATTTCACAAATATCGGGTGCTATGCTTTTCACCTGTATAGTAAAATGTAGCGTAACCTGGTCACAGGAAAACTGTTCGATAAATTACTCCAGTTGTTTTGTGTCCCATATGTTATGATAGTCACGCTATAAACCCCAGGTGCTTTCACCTGAGAGAGGAGACAGAGGGGTAAACCGGTATGATATTCATCTGATGGCACATCAGACCAAACACCTATACCTGAGGAATTGTACATCTACTAGACAGAAGGTAAGATATAATCTAATATAATACATATACATTTAAATTTAAATGTGTATATTTACAGTATCATCCGATTTTGGTTTGACTATTAAGTCAGAAGATATATTCGATTTGGAATACTTATTTTGATTTGATTCAGTGACTATTTTCCACTGACCATCTCTGAGAGAAATGATAGACTTTGTCATATAACCATTTCATTCGATATAATTGATGTGTGGCTTCGACAGGACAGCATCAATTATTGCGGTAGGATAACATGAATGAACACACGTTTATGCACGAATTCTATAATCTCACATGTGTTTCCTGCGTTTACATTTGCACACATAATGATAAAGTAGGCATACATATGTTTTATTTTCATATTTTCATTGCATGAGCTGTCCTGGTACTTTCCGTGAGTTCGTTGAAAAGTTTCATTGTACGCATGCACCTGCTAAAAGGTGCTGCCCGTCTTACGCGGTTTGGGTTGAGGGCTCTGCTCGAGCCCCTTTCAGGTTCGAACTCTCCATCCTTGAGATAAATGTTCAGGAAGGAATACCTGGAACTATAACTATACTATGTACATACTATAGCATAACTATAACGACCTTGGAGTCTGTAAAACAGAGAGACTAAATGTCCTCTGAAATCGGATGCCGGCTGGGCGCCACGTTGTCTGTCTGTCTCTAATTGATTAATCTCCACTTAAACTTTCAGGAGTTTGTTTGCTGCAGCTCAAAGGGAATTCCATGTGGAGTGGTGTTTTAATTATTATATAGCAAAAAGTCCATCAATAATTATTATGATGGGATATGGCTCAGTGAATCAGCCTTCTCTTTCTGTGGTTAAACCACCACTTCACTCTTATTCTCAAAAGAAACCAAAAGGCTATCGCTTGCTTCATATATGGCGCCTCTAAAGATTCTATATAGAACCCAAAAGAAGCGTTTTGTTTCTGAAAGTGTGGGTCCATAATAATATGTTACCGTGTTGGTTGTCAAATGAGTTCCATTAGGCAGGACCATCTGGTCAACAGTGCTCCTGCTAGCACGCTTTATCCTGCACTAATATAGCAACTTCAACAGACCTAGTAAAGGTAGAGTCAGATTTGGTTTGTTAATTCAATTGTTCATAATTGATTTGTGACCAGTTGTATTTCGGCGTGTGATTTGTTTCTCCCTCCACCTGCAGATTTCTGACTGAGGAACTCTCCTGCGTCAGAAGACGTTTTTCTCTCAACATCAGGGAGAGGTAGGACTGTGTATGTATTGTAGAATATAGCCATGTGATTTAGGGATGTGTTCATAACTAAATGTAGCCTAGATCTACTGCACGTGTGGCCTGACATTCAAGAAGTCAATTTAGGCGCCATAATTCAATTCAATCAAAAGGTTTCAGGCCACTTCCACATGTTGTTATTGTGCTCATATAGCCAACATGATTTTTTAAATAAAGGCGTCATGGTTTTATAATTCAACATTTATGTTTACACACAAATCTGGATGTGTAGCAAGGCCACATCATGACGTCAGAGCCCACCACCACACCCTGACATGTTATCTGACAGGCTACGTTCATTTGAGACCATAATCAAGCATAATGGAAAAGGTTATTAGCAAACAACACTGACACTTTTCTCAATGAAACACAGATTAGATTAATCTAGATTATACTGCCGGGTAAATCTTCACAGATGAAGACACACGTGGTCTTCTAATTTAGTGATAGACCGCAGCATTAAATAAGGATTCAAATCCAGGTCAATTGTGCTCGAGCATTAGCAATAGCCTATGTCACCTCCTAATCTACATATAGCCTAGGCCTACTTGTGATATAACATCAAAATGGCAAAACAGAAAATCCATAGGCCTGCATTATAATTCTCCAACAAAAGCAAATGTAGCCTATTCACTGCTCCCACACGCCCTTCTGCCGCCAGAAGACATGCGGCCTAATCTCTGGCATCAGATGTTGATGATGTTCTGGAGGACATCAGATGATGTATTTCAATATGATAATGACCCACCCCGGGCGCTGTTCATTTGTTGACTGATTTGAAGTTAAACGTCTCCGTATCACTTAGTCTTGTAAGTCTTAATTTATAACGTTGTTTCGTATTGACCCTGCGAGGTCAAACAGCTATTCTGTTTTAAACGCATGATTCACTTCACAGTAGGGAGACCGTCACTAACATGACACGTCATGCATTATCAAAATGGACAATGAATTGATTTCGCACTTCAAATGGTCCAATATAAAATATTATATACAGCCCATATTAATATAGTATAATTATCTACCTTCCACTGGTATTTGTTGGCACACTTCCCAGGCCCATCATTAAATTAAAGTTTGTTAATTGAAAGGAAAATAAATGTAGGCTACTAAAATGTAAGAGAGATAATACATATTATTTTATGATATTATCTTGACTTAATTTAGCCTATACCTGTTAAAGTAAAATGCCAGTTTTATATAATCCAATGCAGTGAACATTGCATTGAACTAGTAGAGGATTGGTTTAATYAAATAGGCTATTCCTATTAAGTGTAGAACTATTCAATACTTAAACATGTATTATTCCTCCCTGGCTCAATAAATAATTCTCTTTTTTTTTTACCATTGTCATTCATATGCGTATACTCACACCCTGAGTGTGTTGACGCTACTATACAGCCTACTCTCCTATAGTCCTAGCTATACCATTCTAACCCTGGACGGTGGGAAGCTCCTGCCGGTTGATGCTGCTGCCTGGCCGCGTGCTCCGGTGCCTCTGCGGAGGCGAGACAAAAGCTCGAGCAATGACATCTAAATTGGTCTAAAGAGAAACAGATGGGACTCGCCCTGCGTGCTGCTGTCACGACGGTCCGGTTTAGGCCAAAAACGATCTGTTAATATTTATTAAGATGAAGGCAGGGGAATATAACACAAGAAAAATGATCATTCCATTCCGAAAACAAACGAATTGATTGATAAGTGTAGTATATTTAATATTACATTTAATGTATTTATTTCATAAAATGCTGAATATTATTTGCAATCAAAGTAGTCTAAATGTAAAGGGGTTTATTCTATTGACTGAAATCGCGTATATTTTTATTTATAAATATTGACAAATATTTTACTGGAATATCCAGACTAATATATTATATTATATACTAAATGTATCCAGTCAAACCTGAACCTCTTGTTGGTAATTCATCCTAGTTGTCGTTAATTCATTTAATTATAATCGGTTTGATCCAGTGTTGATGACGTCATCGGACTACATATCAATACTATTTACATCAATAAACTGTTTAGGTAATTGATTAGGTGTTCCGGCTACAAACACTTAATCTGTTTCAGATGAACTGTTTCTCTCTTCCGCCCTGTAGTGTTGGTGATGGGAGACATGGTGAGACATATGCGGCCTTCTACAATMATGAAAAAATAGCCGCTCTTTATTACCTTTCCTCCCTAATCTTCTCCTCTCATCTCCGCTTGGAAACTTGCTGGGTGGATTTCTCTGAATGTTGTCTATGTGGTCTTTAACGGACAATTTATGGAAGCCCGGAAATGATCTCTTCATGATGACGACAATTAGAAACTTGCTAAATACTCACGACAGAAAACATGAAACCAGTTAAGTGATTTTAACAATCAGCATAATTTACCTTCATGTTCACTACCCAGTCAGCTGACAGAAGGCATCACAAGCATTTCCGACACCCGCAATAACATCTGCTAAACACGTGAATTTCACCAATAAAATTGTATTTGATCATATGGCCAATCAATAAATAGTGAACATTTAAATAACATTTAATTGCTTGGTTCAGCTAGAAGCCTATTGGCACACGGTTCATTGTATTCCTGCATGGGAAATCATAAATGGACAATTTCTTCCATGCATTTATGAAACCATGTTAATTTACCAGTCATTCACAGGTCAATGTTGTGATGACGGCCCATATATGACAGGTCGTACAGGCCTGTATATTTAAAACATATTTGGTAGCCTATAAAAGCCTTTTTCGCTGTCTTGGTAGAGAACCGTTTTGAAAGGCAAATTTGCTTAGGACAAATAAAGTGCAATGTAGAATTACCTGAAGGCATATTGATTAAATTAGTTAGAATTGTTAGTCTATACGCGATTTATGTTTACAACTTGTTTTAGCCTACTCCAGGTTATGTTTGCGTTACATAGCGCCATGAGTTGTGTGATGTAGGACCGACACCGTCTAAAATAGGCCACAGCGGCATTTTAGTGACATCGACCTACTTATTGTTCATCTCGTTGTTGGTAAGCCTGCTACATATCCGCTGTTTGTGGATTTGTGAGTCAGAGTCCTCATTCAGATTGGAGGTGTACAGCCCGTCTTTAGCCCGGGGCCAGGCTCCTGCATTAGTCTCTTTAGAGTGTTGAGTGTCAGTTAGTGAAACGTCATTGGCTCCTGGCGGAAAGTATCGAGCTAAAAGAGGGGCAGAGCCACGCGCCAATCACGTCCCGTCCGACACCGCCTGCCTCCAGACACGCGCCTTGTCCTTTAAAGGGAATAAGCCAGAGCGCGCTGCGCACTTACTCATCACCGACTGGTAACTTTCTTTTATAGAACAACATATTATATCTTCTTCTATATTATTTTATAGAACAACATATTATATCTTCTTCTATATTATTTTATAGAACAACATATTATATCTTCTTCAACATTCGGAATTAATTTACTGCAGTTTTGTAAGACGTGTGGTTTTTAATGTATCGGTTGTTTTGGGCGAGAGATACGGGATGTCTTTATTTTCGTAACATTTGGATTTCTGTCATCACGGTATAGAGGAGGTAAGATATTCTATTATGTCCACAGTGTAACAATTGAGGTTTGACGTGTATTATTGTCTTATTAGCCTACATTGTAATTTTTGATACTATTATAATACATTTTATTATTATTATTATTATTATTATTGTGAGTAGGCCTGTTATTATTATGAGTCTTAATATTAGTTTTGTGGCTATCGGCATCAATGAGCAATAATTATTAGAATTGTGTTATGTTGAAACTGAATTCTGGTCTAAATCTGCTGAAAATCACTAGCATACCGAGCACATTTTGCGACATAATATAGAGCCTTTTATTTTGGAATATCTTGCACAGTAAAAAACCTCGAGCTTCTCCACTGTACTTCTTCTGTCAGTAGGTTCTCATGTCGTTGACTGTATCTTCTCTAGGCCCCGCCGGGATGACCCTCACATGTCGGTTTGATCTGCAGGTCAACCTGTATTTTGTCCTATAATGTTACGCGTGACAAATTACATTATTATTCAGCAGAGTTCACACCAAGCCAGGTCATATATTAATATAATACCTACTATTAATAATTGGTTCTATACTGCCTCTCAGAATGAGGTGTTATATAGCCTCCAGTGTTTTGACCAAAATGTTTAAATACAAAATATGTATGAACATCAACGAAATGGAAGTTCTGTTAAATTACAAAAAAAAACATTTTTAATTTCGTCATGTTCAGTTGCAATTCTATAACTTTTTTATCAACGTTGTACATTTGTGGGCTATCAACAAATGACCCCCAAAGTAAAATTACTATTGATCTTTTTTTACGAGTAAAGCCTAATGATGGTATGTCTCTATAATTCTCCCAGATATGCATTTGTTGAAAACAGTTCGGCTGCTCCTTGTCTTCGATGCGACATCGTGTCTTTAAAACTCGAATACGCAGCGGGCTCAGGCGGGAGTTGCAATAAACTTACTCTGCAAAATGCGAGAAAATATTGAACATTTGAATGTTGAACATTTAGCGCATACAATACAAACTTCATTGAATGTTTATAATAAAAAATACAAATAAGAAACATAAGAAATCAAATGTGGTATTGCTTTTCAATCAGCGTCAAGTTCTTCACCATTAGGCATATATTTTATTTTGATCATGAAAATTTGATATAATTATAATAATAATAATAATCAATTTGATATAATTATAATAATAATAATAATCATTATAATTATTTTAACTGAAAATCTGTCTGACTGATGTGCAGTTTGAACTTAAATGTTAATGTGTGTGTGGTTTTCCAGCAGGGTATCATCCAGACAGACAGACTGACAGGAGGACTGACTCCACGGTAACACAACCTACTACCTGGTTACCAACACCAGCGCTACCATGACGACTCCCCCCAGCTCGTTCCAGCAGGAGCCCCTGACCCCCCCCAGACCCCCCCACTCCTCCTCCCTGAAGCCKAACCAGGTGGGTCAAGTGGTTCTGTATGGTGTACCCATCGTCTCCTTGGTGATCGACCATCAGGAGCGGCTGTGTCTGGCCCAGATCTCCAACACTTTGCTGAAGAACTACAGCTATAACGAGATCCACAACCGCCGCGTGGCGCTGGGTATCACCTGTGTTCAGTGCACCCCTGTCCAGCTGGAGATCCTGAGGCGAGCTGGCGCCATGCCCATCTCCTCCCGCCGCTGTGGCATGATCACCAAGCGAGAGGCGGAGCGGCTGTGTAAGTCCTTCCTGGGYGAGAARAACCCCCCCAAACTGCCCGACAACTTCGCCTTTGATGTGTCACACGAGTGTGCCTGGGGTAGCCGTGGTAACTTCATCCCAGCGCGCTACAACAGCAGCAGAGCCAAGTGCATCAAGTGTTCCTACTGCAGCATGTACTTCTCTCCTAACAAGTTCATCTTCCACTCTCACCGTACTCCTGAAGCCAAGTACACCCAGCCGGACGCTGCTAACTTCAACTCCTGGAGACGCCACCTGAAGCTGTCAGATAAAACCCCTCCTGATGACCTGGCGTTTGCCTGGGAGGACGTGAAGGCCATGTTTAATGGTGGCAGCAGGAAGCGGTGTCTACCCTCATCTCACTGCTCCCCCATGGGGCCGGGYAAGGMTGTGAACTCTGGTCTGCCCCACATGATGACCCCTGACCTGGTCCAGAAGAGGAGCCGCTTRGAGGAGGAGGAGGACCTGGATGGAAGCAGCCTGTCTCCCCYTAAGAACCCTCGCAGCTACCCGGTGATCCCTGTGCCCAGTAAAGGGTTCGGCATGCTGCAGAAGTTCGCCCCCACCTCCCTGTTCCCCAACCCCTACTCCTTCCCAGCCTTCAGCCTCTGTCAGCAGAAGAAAGATGACAGTGAGGTGGCTGGAGGACAGAAGAACACTGGTCTGTCAGGTCTGCTGTGGCCCGGTCGTAAAGACACCTTCTACCCTCCGTTCTGCATGTTCTGGCCCCCTAGGGCCGCTGGGGGCCTCCCAGTGCCCACCTACCTGCAGCCACAGCCCTCCGTCAACACTCTGTCCTCATTGGCCGAGAGCCCRTCCCTCAGGCAGGCCTTCCTCGACCTATCAGAGCACTCACAGCCAAGGGCAGGGCCAGACATGAGGGCCACACCCAGGTCAGGCCTGTTTGACCCTGACTCCTCCCCCCTGACCTCTGACCTGCGCCCTGTGACCTCAGAGGGCTGGCTGAAGCTGCTGGATGTCCCGTCTCTCCAGGCCAGGAAAGCCTCCTACCACTCAGCCTTCCGACCCGTCGTCAAGGATGCAGAGAGCATCGCCAAGCTCCATGGAAACCTGGAGGAGTTTGGTTCGGATCGCCACCTGTCCCCCGCCACCAGCTGCAGCTACGCCTCTGAGAGCGGAGGAGAGGGGGAGGAAGAGGGAGAGGGAGGAGAGAGTGAGGAGGAAGGAGAGGTGGATGTAGAGACCAAGCAGGATGAAGAGGAGGAGGAACACTTCAACAGACCAACCCCACCACAGACACACAGCGGCCTGCACCTCCGAGGGCTGACTGAAGGATCAGGACCTTGGGAGAGAGGAGAGAAAGAGGCTGTRACCTTCCCCTGCAGCCCTGCAGATCACAGCCAGGACCAGAGCAGCAGTAGCCTGCCTGCCTCTCCCCCTGCTCCCCCTGCCAGCCCCACACTCTCTCTCCCCAGCCCCACACACACCCCGCTGCCACTGGAGGACCAGGCCTACAAAAATGTAAATATTCCCTTAAGGCACTTTAACTAATTATTATTTAATTGGCGCTGTAGGCTGGCTGATGTAATATGCATAAAGAGATTGATAGCGGCGTATCCCTGAAGAAATGAAACATCCACAGTGCTCTGATCCCTGATAATAAGAACAGTCCGGTATTGTTTAATGGTCACATTATATCGGTTCTCTCCTTGTCACTTTCTGCCTGTTAGCCTTTCTAATCTGGAACCTGTCGACTCCACATTAACAAGGCTAAGGGAGTTGGTCCCCAACCAGGGGAAACAGTCCTGTTGTACTAATACAAGTGAGGAGACATTCACAGTCTAATAACAATACTAATGAAGAGACATTCAACAGTCAAATAGTAACGTCAATGAAGGAGACATTCACAGTCAAATAGTAACGTCAATGAGGGAGGCATTCACAGTCAAATAGTAACGTCAATGAGGGAGCATTCACAGTCAAATAGTAACGTCAATGAGGGAGGCATTCACAGTCAAATAGTAACGTCAATGAGGGAGGCATTCACAGTCTAATAACACTGAGGGAGACATTCACAGTCTAATAACAATACTAATGAAGAGACATTCACAGTCAAATAGTAACGTCAATGAGGGAGGCATTCACAGTCAAATAGTAACGTCAATGAGGGAGGCATTCACAGTCTAATAACATACTAATGAAGAGCCATTCACAGTCAAATAGTAACGTCAATGAGGGAGACATTCACAGTCAAATAGTATCGTCAATGAGGGAGGCATTCACAGTCTAATAACAATACAAATGAAGAGACATTCACAGTCAAATAGTAACGTAAATGAGGGAGGCATTCACAGTCAAATAGTAACGTCAATGAGGGAAGCATTCACAGTCTAATAACAACACTAATGAAGAGACATTCACAGTCAAATAGTAACGTCAATGAGGGAGACATTCACAGTCTAATAACACTGAGGGAGACTTCACAGTCTAATAACACTGAGGGAGACATTCACAGTCTAATAACACTAATGAGGGAGACATTCACAGTCTAATAACACTAACTAAGGGACATTCACAGTCTAACAACACTAATGAAGGACATTCACAGTCTAATAAACACTAATGAAGGACATTCACAGTCTAATAACACTAATGAAGGGACATTCACGTCTAATAACACTAATGAAGGGACATTCACAGTCTAATAGTACACTAATGAAGGGACTTCACATTCAAATAACACTAATGAAGGGACATTCACAGTCTAATAGTAACACTAATGAAGGGACATTCACATTCTAATAACACTAATGAAGGGACATTCACATTCTAATACACTAATAATGAAGGACATTCACAGTCTAATAACACTAATGAAGGGACATTCACAGTCTAATAACACTAATGAGGGAGACATTCACAGTCTAATAGTAACACTAATGAAGGGACATTCACAGTCTAACAACACTAATAAACATTCGCATAGAAGAGACATCCACTAAGAACATTCACAGTCTAATAACACTAATGAAGGGACATTCACAGTCTAATAACACTAATGAAGGGACATTCACAGTCTATAACACTATGAAGGGACATTCACAGTCTAATATAACACTAATGGGGAGAACATTCACAGTCTAATAACACTAATGAAGGGACATTCACAGTCTAACAACACTAATGAAGGGACATTCACAGTCTAATAGTAACACTAATGAAGAGACATTCACAGTCTAACAGTACACTAATGAAGGACATTCACATCTAATAACACTAATGAAGAGACATTCACATTCTAATAACACTAATGAAGGACATTCACATTCTAATAACAAATGAAGGACATTCACAGTCTAATAGTAACAGTGATGAAAGAGACGGTCCTGCTGTATTGATGCTACAGGCTCAGTATGGGAGGGAGGCTTCAGGCTTCGCATTGGGATAGTAACACTACAAGCTTCCCATTGGGATAGTAACACTACAAGCTTCCATTGGGATAGTAACACTACAGCTTCCCATTGGATAGCTAAATTGGACACTAAGCTTCCATTGGATATCACACAAGCTCATTGGATAGTAACACTACAAGCTTCCCATTGGGATAGTAACACTACAAGCTTCCATTGGATAGAACCTACAAGCTTCCCATTGGGATAGTAACACTACAAGCTTCCCATTGGGATATAACTACAAGCTCCCATTGGATAGTAACACTACAAGCTTCCCATTGGTAGTAACACTACAACTTCCATTGGGATAGTAAACTACAAGCTCCAATTGATAGTAACACTACAAGCTTCCCATTGGATAGTACACTACAAGCTCCATTGGATAGTAACACTACAAGCTTCCCATTGGATAGTAACACTACAAGCTTCCAATTGGATAGTAACCCTACAAGCTTCCCATTGGATAGTAACACTACAAGCTTCCATTGGATAGTAACACTAAAGCTTCCCATTGGGATAGTACCACACAGCTTCCCATTGATAGTAACACTACAAGCTTCCCATTGGATAGTAACACTACAAGCTTCCCATTGGATAGTAACACTACACAGCTTCCCATTGGATAGTAACATACAAGGCTTTCCTTTGGATAGTAACACCTACAGCTTCCCATTGGATAGTAACTACTTAGATAACACTACAAGCTTCCCATTGGGATAGTAACACTACAGGCTTCCTTGGAGAGTAACACTACAGCTTCCATTGGATAATAACACTACAAGCTTCCCATTGGATAGTAACACTACAGGCTTCCCATTGGATAGTAACACTTACAGGCTTCCCATTGATAGCTAACACTACAGGCTTCCCATTGGATAGTAACACTACAGCTTCCATTGGGATAGTAACACTACAAGCTTCCCATTGGATAGTAACAGCTCAGGCTTCCCATTGGATAATAACACTACAGCTTCCCATTGGATAGTAACACTACAGGCTTCCCATTGGAATAGTAACACTACAGGCTTCCCATTGGATAGTAACACTACAGGCTTCCCATTGGATAGTAACACTGAGGCTTCCCATTGAATAGTAACACTGCAGGCTTCCCTTGGATTAATAAACTACAGGCTTCCCATTGGATATGTAAACACTACAAGGCTTCCCATTGAATAGTAACACTACAGGCTTCCCAGTTGGATAGTAACACTAAAAGGCTTCCCATGATAGTAACACTACAGGCTTCCCATTGATAGTAATACTACAGGCTTCCCATTGAATAGTACACTACAGGCTTCCCAGTTGCATAGTAAACACTACAAGGCTTCCCATTGGATAGTAACACTGCAGGCTTCCCATTGAATAGTAACACTACCAGCTTCCCATTGGATAGTAACACTACAGGCTTCCCATTGGATAGTAACACTGCAGGCTTCCCATTGGATAGTAACACTACAGGCCTTCCCATTGGATAGTAACACTGCAGGCTTCCCATTGGAATAAGTAACACTACAGGCTTCCCATGGATAGTAACACTACATGGCGTCCAGTTGAATAGTATCACTACAGGACAGCTTCTCCATTGAATAGTAACAATACAGGCTTCCCATTGGATAGTAACACTACAGGCTTCCCATTGGATAGTAAACACTGCAGGCTTTCCTTCCCATTGAATAGTAAACACTACAGGCTTCCCATGGATAGTAAACAACTGCAGGCTTATATTAAGAGTGTTGTTCATGAAAGACAAAGATTAGCGCCAAAAGGAGAATGTTCCACTCCATTGACTCTTGAAAGTCTGTGAAGGCCAGAAGGCTATTCTAGGTGTACACCAGCATTCTATCCCAGGACACCAGCGGTTCTATTGTGGGTAGCATTAATTAGACAGCTTCCCGGTTTGATATTGTAGAATGCTAAAACCTCTGTCTTTCTCTGTGTTCTCAGACTCATAAAAGCAGAGACCCGACGTTCTGCCTGTTTACACAACCAAAAAGAAACTCCAACATAACTCGTGCAGTAGCGTTTACCTCCTCATCTGATTGGTTTGAAGACATCGGTTCCTTTCTACCAGTTTTCTGTCTGTGCAGAGTGACAAACAACTCTTGTCCTTAAGAACAGATGAATGAATGTCCTTCTTTCTCCTCTTCCCCTCTCATTCTCCTCTTGATGAAAACAAAGAGCCCAGCAGTTTCTTTGTATCAGAGACAGAATCATCTGGCCCAGAGTACTGGAGAGACGGCAGGTAAAACCTCTACTATAAATCTATGCTGTTCAATCAAGACAATAAACCCTCTACTATAATATCTAGCTGTTTAATCAAGCAGATAAACCCTCTACTATAATATCTAACTGTTTAATAAGACAGAATAAACCCTCTACTAATAATATCTAGATTTAATCAAGACAGATAAACCCTCTATAAAATCTAACGTTATCAGAAGATAAACCCTCTACTATAATATCTAGCAGTTTAATCAGGACAGATAAACCCTCTACTATAAATCTAACTGTTTAATCAAGACAGATAAACCCTCTACTACAATATCCTAACTGTTTAATCAAGACAGATAAACCCTCTACTAAATATCTAACTGTTTAATCAAGAACAGATAAAACTTATACTAAATATCTAACTGTTTAATCAAGACAGATAAACCTCTACTATAATATCTAACTGTTTATCAAGACAGATAAACCCTCTACTATAATATCTAACTGTTTAATCAAGACAGAATAAACCCTCCTACTATAATAATCTAACTGTTTAATCAAGACAGATAAAACTTACTATAATATCTAACTGTTTAATCAAGACAGAAATAAACCCTCTACTATAATATCTAACTGTTTAATCAAGACAGATAAACCTCTACTATAATATCTAAACGTTTAATCAAGACAGATAAACCCTCTACTATAATATCTAACTGTTTATCAAGACAGAATAAACCCTCTACTATAATATCTAAACTGTTTAATCAAGACAGATAAACCCTCTACTATAATATCTAACTGTTTTAATCAAGACAGATAAACCCTCTACTATAATATCTAACTGTTAAATCAAGACAGATAAAACCCTCTACTATAATATCTAACTGTTTAATCAAGACAGATAAAACCCTCTACTATAATATCTAACTGTTTAATCAAGACAGATAAACCCTCTACTATAATATCTAACTGTTTAATCAAGAACAGATAAACCCTCTACTTATAATAATCTAACTGTTTAATCAAGACAGATAAAACTTATACTAAAATATCTAACTGTTTAATCAAGAACAGATAAACCCTCTACTATAATATTTAACTGTTAATCAAGACAGATAAACCCTCTACTATAAATCTAGCTGTTTAATCAAGACAGAATAAACCCTCTACTATAATATCTAACTGTTTAATCAAGACCAGAATAAACCCTCTACTATAATATCTAACTGTTTAATCAAGACAGATAAACCCTCTACTATAATATCTAACTGTTTAATGAGAGCAGCATAAACCCTCTACTCTAATATCTAGCTGTTTAAAAACTTTCAGTGATACCCATCCGGACCCGGGATCCCCTCATCAAAAAACCTGACTAGCATAGCCTAGCTAACGGGACAGGATATCATATATATAATTTCATGAAATCACAAATCCAATACAGCAATGAAAAAGATAACACATCTTGTGAATCCAGCCATCATTTCCGATTTTTAAAATGTTTTACAGCGAAAACACAATATGTATTTATATTAGCTAACCACAATAGCCAAACACCAGGCATGTTTCACATGTTTCCACCGCATAGGTAGCTTTCACAACCCACAAATAGAGATAAAATTAATCACTAACCTAGACAAACTTCATCAGATGACAGTCCTTATAACACATGTTAACAAATACATTTATTTTTGTTCGAAAATGTAGCATATTTATAGCTACAAATCCTGGTTTTACAATTGCAGCCACCATCAACAATAGCACCAAAGCAGCCAGAATAATTACAGAGAGCAACGGAAATACATAAATATCATCAAAAACATTTATGAAAAATACATGGTGTACAGCAATGAAAAGATAAACATCTTGGTGAATCCAGCCATAATTCGATTTTTTAAGTGTTTTACAGCGAAAACACAATATAGAATTATATTAGCTCATCACAATAGCCAAACACACAACGCCATTTATCCATCGCAAACATAGCTTTCGCAAAACAGCAAAAGATATAGAATAAATTAATCACTAACCTTTGGACAACTTCATCAGATGACAGTCTTATAACATCATGTTATACAATACATTTATGTTTTGTTCGAAAATGTGCATATTTAGAGCTGCAAATCGTGGTTATACATTGTGAATACGTAGAAACAATTCACCAAAATCTCCGGAGATATTTTGGACAGTCACCTAATCTAATCAAAGAACTCATCATAAACTTTACTAAAAAATATATGTTGTACAGCAAATGAAAGATACACTGGTTCTTAATGCAACCGCTGTGTTAGATTTAAAAAAAATAACTTTAGTAGAACATACAGCATGCAGTATTGTGGGACAGCGCTCACATATTCTCGTCCTTGTTGGAGGCAACATTTACCACAAAATACGAAATAACATCAATAAATATTCTCTTACCTTTCTTGAGCTTCCATCAGAATGTTGTGCAAGGAGTCCTATTTCCAGAATAAATCGTTGTTTGGTTTTTAGAATGTCCATTTCTTTGTCGAATTAGCAAACTTTGGCTAGCCTGTGGAGCTCACGTGTCCAAAGAAATGTTTGCGCCTGGAACGAAAAATTCAAAAGTCCAATAAACGTTGAATAAACTGATCAAACTCGGTTGAAAAATCCTACTTTATGATGTTTTTCTCAATATTATCAAATAAAATCAGAGCCGGAAGCAATTCCGCCGTGTATACCGAACGCTTTCAGAAGACAATGTCAATTCCCCCGCGCGCCGTCGAAAACTTGACAAAAATACCGGACCTGCCACTCCAAAAGCTCTTATTCGGCCTCAACATCAAGCTAACACCCCATTCAACCTTCTACTGCCTGTTGACATCTAGTGAAGGGTATGAAGTGCATACATATCGATAAATAAAAGCCAATTGAATAGGCAAGCGCTGACACAGAGCCTCGTTTTCAGATTTATCACTTCCTGTGTGGAAGTTTGCTGCCAAATGAGTTCTGTTTTACTCACAGATATAATTCAAACAGTTTTAGAAACTTCAGAGTGTTTTCTATCCAATAGTAATAATAATATGCATATTGTATGATCTAGAACAGAGTACGAGGCCGTTTAATTTGGGCACGATTTTTTCCAAAGTGAAAACAGCGCCCCCCTATTCACAATAKGTTTTTAATCAAGACAGATTAACCTCCTCTGTAATATCTAACTTGTCTAACTGGTTTATCAAGACAGATAAAACCATCACTATAATAGGACATCTATCTAGACAAGGAGAACAGTAGACTCCTTCTCCTCTCACAGACCATACTGTAGGTTTAGGGATTACTAGAGATACATAAATAGATGGAATAGCTGATAGACTGTGCAACGGAACATCGGCTGTTTCCAGTGTTCCAATGTGGTCCAGAATGTTTTGTAGAATGTGTTCTACAGGGGGCCATTACAGTTCTAGAATGTGTTCTACAGGGGGCCATTACAGTTCTAGAATGTGTTCTACAGGGAGCCATTACAGTTCAACAAGACAATCAGCTCAACACAGGGAAGGTGACAATCTCCATCTCAACAATATCAAACCCATATAATTGCCTTTTCCCTTGGCAAAACCTTTCATTACAAAGATCACATCTTATTGCCTTTTATATCTGTCACAGAGACATTAAAAGGGTTTTATGACATCTATGCCAACATTCTTATTATGTAGCCCATAATGATATCCTCACATAATGTAGAATTTATTTCAAAAAATTACACGAAACAAATTAAATGAGACCACCTTTGTCTGATTGCTAAACGTCTCCCTGGGCGATGGACGACGTGATTAGAAGTTCTGATTCCAAAGACTCTCAGACTCTGTCTTAAGGAGAGGGCTGTTTCTTGGGAGAAAAATAATCTAATTTTCCATTTATGTAATGCAAACTGCCTTGGCTTTGACTATTCACGGTTAATTGACTGTCAAACGAGGTTGTTATCCTGAGGCACTGTCTGCTGATTTGCTTGTCAAATGAGACAGAGAGAGGAGAGGAGCGAGAGAGCGAGAGCAGGCCGTTCCAAATGAGGGAAGTGTTGGGAGGCTTAAGGAGGCAAGACATGAAATGACTAGAGAGGGAAAGAGAGAGGGAGAGAGAGAGAGAGTGAGAGATGGAGAGAGGGGGAGATTATACATAGAGAGAAGGAGAGAGCGAGGGGGAGATTATATACACAAATGTGCTGGATCGCTTCATTTAAGCCATTTGATTTGCCACATTGTAAGAATTCAGATACAAACACAAGACATTTTCAGGTTCATGGATGAAGAAATCAGGCCATAATGGAAACAACACTAACATTGTAGAAGAGTGATATAACAATATGTTTATCATGGTTACAGCACCACAGTAATACAAATCCACTGGTAACAGACGCTGCACGGCTACAGACGCTATGGACTGCAGCCAGAACAATAGGTTTTACAGGCACCAGAATAACAAAAATATTGTTTCAAGTGAATGCTAATTCAAGCATTTTAGGGAAAGTATTTAAAACATTCACCAAGTGGTTTAATTAGTTATTTACATGACCAAGCGTTTTCCATGATTATTAATTGGTTTATAGCATAATGCAACACATATTGTCTGATCGATATATTCAGTCAAATGAATAGTGGGCACGATTATAGTGAGATTATTAGTGCAGTTTGACATTTAACATTTACAAACGTGGTTCTATACGGAATGCAATGACCATTGAGAATGTAAATGACAGTAGTTCTCTGAGAGCACAGTAGACAGGGCAATAGAAGATCATAGCCCGTCTAGGCCCCAGACAGGTGGAAATATGCAGTTAGACTGACACCTACAGGCCAATGGTTACATTGCAATCAGACTACAGATCGGAATACAGATTATTAGAGGGATAATATAACTCACTGTCCCATTGAATGCTTGATTCAAACTCAAAATGTATTTCCTGTCCTCCTTTCCAGGGGATCAAACTCAAAATGTATTTTCTTTCCTCCTTTCCAGGGGATCAAACTCAAGATGGAAGTTCCCCCGTGCCACTAAAGGAGGATGTTGAGAACATGGAGAAAGAGGAACTCCAGAAGGTTCTGTTGGAACAAATCGATCTACGAAGACGACTAGAACAGGAGTTCCACGCTCTGAAGGGAAACTCCCCCTTCCCTGTGTTCCGTAGGTCTACCTCTCTGTCTCTAACCCTTCATACCCTAACCCTTCATCATACCCTAACCCTTCATACCCTAACCCTTCCCTGGTTCCGTAGGTCTACCTCTCTGTCTCTAACCCTACCCTCATACCCTAACCCTTCATTACCCTAACCCTTCAACCCTAACCCTACCCCTTCATACCCTAACCCTTCAAACCCTAACCCTTCATACCCTAACCCTAACCCTCTTCCCTGGTTCCGTAGTCTACCTCTCTGTCTCAACCCTAACCCTTCATACCCCTAACCCTTCATACCCTTAACCCTTCATAACCCTAACCCCTCACACCCTAACCCCTCATACCCTAACCCTACCCTTCCCTGTGTTCCGTAGGCTAACTCTCTGTCCCTAACCCAACCCTTCATACCCAACCCCTCATACCCTAACCCTTCATACCCTAACCCTTCATACCCTAACCCTTCATACCCCTAACCCTCATACCCTAACCCGTCATACCCTAACCCCTCACACCCTAACCCTTCATACCTAACCCTACCCCTTAACCCTAACCCTTAACCCTTCATACCCTAACCCTTCATACCCTAAACCCTTCATACCCTAAACCCTAACCCTTCCCTCGTGTTCCGTAAGCTAACTCTCTGTCTCTAACCCTAACCCTTCATACCCTAACCCTCACACCCTAACCCCTCTAACTCTAACCCTCATGCTCTAACCCTTCATACCATAACCCCTCACACCCTAACCTCACACCCTAACCCCTCACACCTCACACCCTAACCCTCCACACCCTAACCCGTCATACCCTAACCCCTCACACCCAACCCCATACCCTAATGCCTCATACCCTAACCCTAACCCCTTCATACCCTACCCTCCATCCCTAACCTCTCATACCCTAACCCCTCATACCCAACCCCTCATACCCTAACCCTCATACCCTAACTCTAACCCTTCATACCCTAAACCCTTCATACCCTAACTCTAACCTCTTCATCCCTAACCCTTCTATCCTAAGCCTTCATATCCTAACCCTGCATACCCATCTCTAACCCTTATTCCTAACCCTTCATTACCCTAACCCTTCATACCCAACCCTAACCCTTCCCTGTGTTCCGTAAAGGCTAACTCTCTGTCTCTATACTAACCCTATAACCCTAACCCTACCCCTTCATACCCTAACCCTAACTCTTCATACCCTAAACCCCATACCCCATTCCCTAACCCTTCATTCCTATACCCTAACCCCTTTCATTACCCCGAACCCCTCATTCCTTAACCCTAACCCTAACCCTTCATACCCTGACCCCCTCATACCTCTAACCCTAACCCCTCTTTCCTTAACCTCTAACAGTCATACCCAACCCTAACCCCTCATACCTTAACCCTAACCACCTCAATACCAACCCTCCACCCTAACCCTAACCCACTCATACCCTAACTTACCCCTCACACCCTAAACCTCTCACACCCTAACCCTCACACCCTAACCCTCATACCTAACCCCATAACCTAACCTCTTCTCTAACCCTAACCCCTCATACCCTAACCTCATACCCTGAACCTCTCATACCCTAACCTCTAACCTCTCATACCCTAACCCTAACCCCCACACCCTAACCCTAACCCCTCATACCCTAACCCTCACACCCTTACCCCTCACACCCTACCCTAATCCCTCACACCCTGACCCTAACCCCTAACCCCCTCACACCCTAACCCCTCAACACCCTAACCCTAACCCCTACCCTCACACCCTCAACCCTAACCCCTAACCCCTCACACCCTAACCCTAACCCGCCACATCTAACCCCTCACACCCTACCCCTAACCCTCACACCCTACCCCTCACACCCTCAACCCTAACCCCTCACACCCTAACCCTAATCCCTCACACCCTAACCAAACCCCTAGCCCCTCATACCCTAACCCTAACCCTAACCACTCACAGCCTAATCCTAACCCCCTAACTCCTCACACCCTAACCCTAACCCCTAACCCCTCACACCCTAACCCTAACCCCTAACCCTAACCCTAACCCCTCACACCCTAACCCTAACCCCACCCCAACCCCTAACCCCTCCACACCCCTAACCCAACCTAACCCTTACCCCTAAACCCCTCACACCCTCACCCTAACCCCTAACCCTCACACCTAACCCCTAACCCTCACACCTAACCCTAACCCCTAACCCCTAACCCCTCACACCCTAACCCAACACCCAACCCCTCATCACCTACACTCCCTAACTCCCTAACCCTCACACCCTCACCCCTAACCCCTCACACCCTAACCCCTAACCCCTCACACCCTAACCCTAACCCCTAACCCTTCACACCCTAACCCCTCACAGCCCTAACCCCTAACCCCTCACAGCCTAACCCTAACCCCTTCAACCTTATTTTATGAATTCACAGATCATTTCCAGGACCAAATGAAGCACCAAGACCATCGTATCAGAAGAGATGGTACAGCAGCTACAGCATAGTCATATCACCTACTGACTAACATATTGACTTTATTCTATCTGTTCTGACCCTAACCCCTACTACACTGTCTGACACTAACCCCTACTACACGCACCTAACCCCTACTACATCTGTACACTGTCTGACCCTAACCCCTACTACACAGTTAATCCTGACCCTACCCCTACTACACTGTTACTGTGACCTAACCCCTACTACACAGTCTGACCCTAACCCCTACTACACTCTACCCAACCCCTTACTACACTGTCTGACCCTAACCCCTATACACTGTCTGACCCAACCCCTACTACACTGTCTGACCTAACCACTATACACTGTCTGACCCTAACCCTACTACACTTGTCTGACCCTTAACCCCTACTCCAACTGTCTGACCCTAACCCCTGTACTACACTCTGACCCTAACCCCTACTACACTGTCTGACCAACCCCTACTACACTTCTGACCTAACCCCCTACACCTGACCTCCCTACACTGCTACCTAACCCCTACTACACTTACACTGTTCTGACCCCTAACCCCTACACACTGGTCTCCCTAACCCCTACCTATCACTGTCTGGACCCTAACCCCTACACATTACTAACACTTCGTGACCCTAACCCCTACTACACTGTCTGACCTAACCCCTACTACACTGTCTGACCCTAAACCCCTACTACACGCTGACCCTACCCCTACTACACTGTCTGACCCTAACCCTACTACACTGTCTGACCCTAACCCCTACTTACACTGTCTACCCAACCCCTACTACACTGTCTGACCTAACCCCTACTACACTGTCTGACCCTAACCACTAGCTACACTTCTGATCAACCCCTACTACACTGTCTGACCCTAATCCCTACTACACGGTACTGACCCTAACCCCTATCTACACTGCTGCCCTCAACCTGACTACTGGTCTGACCCCTAAACCCTACACACTGGCTGACCTAACCCCTACTACACTGTCTGACCTAACCCCTTACTACAACTGCTGACCCTAACCCCTATACACATCCTGTACTATCTGCTGACCCCAAACCCCTACTACTACACTGTCTGACCCTAAACCTCCACTACACTGTCTGACCCTAACCCCTACTACACTGTCACACTGTCTGACCCTAACCCCTACGTAACACTGTCCTGACCCTAACCCCTACTACACTATCGACCCAACCCCACTACACTGTTACACTTCTGCCCTAAACCCCTACTACACGTTCGCCCTAAACCCCACTACACTTTCACGGCCTAACCCCTACACCATCTGTCTGACCCTTAACCCCTACTACACTGTACACTGTCTGACCCTACCTATCACTGTCTGACCCTAACCCCACTACACTATCTAACTCCTAACCCCCTACTACACTGTTACCTTCTGACCCTCAAACCCCTACTACACTGTCTGACCCTAACCCTCTAACTACACGTCCTGACGGCCCGAACCCCTACTACACTGTCTGACCCTAACCCCTACTACACTCATCTTGACCCTAACACCCTATACTACACTGTTACACTGTCGACCCTAACCCTACTACACTGTCTGACCCTAACCCCTACTACACTGTTGACCCAACCCCTACTACACTGTCTGACCCGTAACCACCACACACTGTCTGACCCTAACCCTACTACACGTCACACTGTCTGACCCTAACCCCTACTACACTGTCTGACCCTAACCCCTACTACACTGTCTGACCCTAACCCCTACTACAAAGTCTGACAGTGCGGAGTAAAATGCTAGGACCTGCTGTTATGTGATTATTCGTTTTTTTAACTTCTTAGTATATATTGAGTATCAAAATATGATATTGTTATTATATGATCATACTTATAATACTATGTTATTAGATGAAAACAATTCAATATATCAATAATCCCATTCTGATCAAGCCTATTCTGTTAAGACTATTCTGATGAATCCTATTCTGATTAATCCTATTCTGATTAATCCTATTCTGATGAATCCTATTCTGATTAATCCTATTCTGATTAATCCTATTCTGATCAAGCCTATTCTGATTAATCCTATTCTGATTAATCCTATTCTGATTAATCCTATTCTGATTAATCCTATTCTGATTAATCCTATTCTGATCAAGCCTATTCTGATTAATCCTATTCTGATTCCGACTATTCTGATGAATCTTATTGTGATGAATACTTTTGTGATTGTACCATCCTGTAATTCATTGTGTTTAAAACATATTTCAAACAAGCATCTGACATGCCTTTCAAGGCTGGGAAGTTCATTTGTAGCAGTAGTCAATGAGTTGAACAGTTGAACTTATGGGCATCAGTCACACTCTGCTTCTGCTTGCCAGTTACACAGTACCAGTCAAATGTTTGGACACACCTACTCATTTAAGTATTTTTTTTCTTCTATTTTCTACATTGTAGAATAATAGTGAAGACATCAAAACTATGAAATAACACATATGGAATCATGTAGTAACCAAAAAAGTGTTAAACAAATGAAAAAAATAGTTTATATTTGAGATTCTTCAAAGTAGCCACCCTTTGCCTTGATGACAGCTTTGCACACTCTTGGCATTCTCTCAACCAGCTTCACCTGGTATGATTTTCCAACAGTCTTGAAGGAGCATTCTGAGCACTGCTTTTCCTTCACTCTGTGGTCCAACTCATCCCAAACCATCTCGATGGGGTTGAGGTCGGGAGGTTGTGGAGGTCGGGTGGTTGTGGAGGCAGAGTGGTTGTGGAGGCCGGGTGGTTGAGGAGGTCGGGTGGTTGTGGAGGTCGGGTGGTTGTGGAGG
>NW_019944297.1:0-9504 GCF_002910315.2 Salvelinus sp. IW2-2015 | reverse complement strand
AATAAACTGGAAGATCACAGCTATATGTAACTGGAGATCACAGCTATATGTAACTGGAGATCACAGCTATATGTAACTGGAGATCACAGCTATATGTAACTGGAGATCACAGCTATATGTAACTGGAGATCACAGCTATATGTAATGAGATCACAGCTATATGTAACTGGAGATCACAGCTATATGTAACTGGAGAAACAGCTATATGTAATGGAGATCACAGCTATATATAACTGGAGAACACAGCTATATATTAACTGGAGATCACAGCTATATATAACTGGAGATCACAGCTATATGTAACTGGAGATCAAGCTATATGTAACTGGAGATACAGCTATATATACTGGAGATCACAGCTATATATAACTGGAGATCACAGCTATATGTAACTGGAGATCACAGCTATATATAACTGGAGAACACAGCTATATGTAACTGGAGATCACAGCTATAATGTAACTGGAGATCACAGCATTATGTAACTGGAGATCACAGCTATATGTAACTGGAGATCACAAGCTATATGTAACTGGAGATCACAGCTATATGTAACTGGAGATCACAGCTATATGTAACTGGAGATCACAGCTATATGTAACTGGAGACACAGCTATATGTAACTGGAGATCCAGCTATATGTAACGGAATCACAGCTATATGTAATGGAGATCACAGCTATAATGTAACTGGAGATCAAGCTATATGTAACTGGAGATCACAGCCTATATGTAACTGGAGATCACAGCTATATGTAACTGGAGAACACAGCTATATGTAACTGGAGATCACAGCTATATGTAACTGGAGATCACAGCTATATGTAACTGGAGATCACAGCTATATGTAACTGGAGATCACAGCTATATGTAACTGGAGATCACAGCTATATGTAACTGGAGATCACAGCTATATGTAACTGGAGATCACAGCTATATGTAACTGGAGATACTACAGCTATATGTAACTGGAGATCACAGCTATATGTAACTGGAGATCAAGACTATATGTAACTGGAGATCACAGCTATTTTATAACTGGAGATCACAGTAGACTATATGTAACTGAGAACACAGCTATATGTAACTGGAGATCACAGCTATATGTAACATGGAGATCACAGCTATATGTAACTGGAGATCACAGTATATGATATAGCTGTGATCTCCAGTTACATATAGCTGATTCAGAGGAGGATTTGATGGATCTGTCTATAGTTTACAGTCTGTAATGATAGATCTGAAAACCCTTAAGTATGAGGTTGTGTTTTGAGTATCTAACCCGAGAGTGAGGGGAGGTTCAGAACAATCAATTTATATTTGTTTGCAAATCAAATGGGCAAAATAAATGTCAATGACTGCATAACAAGGTATATCTACACTGTAAGTACACTGAACTAATGTTACTGCTCTACCTTGTTCTTCAGATGCCAAACATCATCCGGAAAGAAAAGATCACATCACATCTTAACAAAAAGAGCTAAATTGTAAGTACCTTCTTAATGGTTGTAGAACATTCAGTGTTTAGTGAAGGCAATGGAAAATATGTTGTTAAAATAGGGGGGAGGGGTTCTATGCTGACGTGGACTTGTTTTTTAGATGGTCATACTAAGGATCATTTTGCTATTTGATTTAGAATTTTAGGACCCATAAGTATAAAATAATATATATACAAATAATTTTAAAAGAATATTGAATTTGGCCTTTACTACAATAGCCCAGAGAAAAGCATAGAATAACACAGTTAAAACATAAATCATAATGAACAAGGTTCTAAATTTAGGATATATCTAAAAACTCAGCTATATATATATATATATATATATATATATACAGTTAAAGTCGGACGTTTACATACACTTAGGTTGTAGTCATTAAAAACTCATTTTTCAACCACTCCACAAATTTCTTGTTAACAAACTATAGTTTTGGCAAGTCAGTTAGGCCATCTACTTTGTGCATGACACAAGTKATTTTTCCAACAATTGTTTACAGACAGATTATCACAATTCCAGGGGGTTAGAAGTTTAAATACACTAAGTTGACTGAGCCTTTAAACAGCTTGGAAAATTCCAGAAAATGATGTCATGGCTTTAGAAGCTTCTGATAGGCTAATTTAAATCATTTGAGTCAATTAGAGGTGTACCTGTGGATGTATTTCAAGGCCTACCTTCAAACAGTGCCTCTTTGCTTGACATCATGGGAAAATCAAAAGAAATCAGCCAAGACCTCAGAAAAAATTGTAGACCTCCACAAGTCTGGTTCATCCTTGGACACAATTTCCAAACGCCTGAAGGTACCACGTTCATCTGTACAAACAATAGTATGCAAGTATAAACACCATGGGACCACAAAGCCATCATACCGCTCAGGAAGGAGACCCCGTTTTCTCCTAGAGATGAATGTACTTTTGTGCAAAAAGTGCAAATCAATCCAAGAACAACAGCAAAGGACCTTGTGAAGATGCTGGAGGCAACAGGTACTAAAGTATCTATATCCACAGTAAAACGAGTCCTATATCGACATAACCTGAAAGGCCGCTCAGCAAAGAAGAAGCCACTGCTCCAAAACTGCCATAAAAAAGCCAGACTACGGTTTGCAACTGCACATGCGGACAAAGATCGTATTTTATGAGAAATGTCCTCTGGTCTGATGAAAGAAAAATAGAACTGTTTGGCCATAATGACCATCGTTATGTTTGGAGGAGAAAGCGGTAGGCTTGCAAGCCGAAGAACACCATCCCAACGTGAATCATGGGGGTTGCAGCATCATGTTTGGGGGTGCTTTGCTGGAGGAGGGACTGGTGCACTTCACAAAATAGATGGCATCATGAGGAGGGCTTATTATGTGGATATATTGAAGCAACATCTCAAGACATCAGTCAGGAAGTTAAAGCTTGGTCGCAAATGGGTTTTCCAAATGGACATTGACCCCAAGCAAACTCCCAAAGTTGTTGCAAAATGGCTTAAGGACAACAAATTCAGGTATGGAGTGGCCATTACAAACCCTGACCTCAATCCTATTGAAAATTTGTGGCAGAACTGAAAAAGCGTGTGCCTGCATCTTTGTAGTGACTGGGTGTATTGATACACTATCTAAGTGTAAATAATAACTTCACCATGCTCAAAAGGGATATTCAATGCTTTTCGTATTTTTACCCATCTACCAATAGGTGCCCTTCTTTGTGAGGCATTGGATAGGTCCCTGGTCTTTGTGGTTGAATCTGTGTTTGAAATTCACTGCTCGATTGAGGGACCTGACAGATAATTGTATGTGTGGGGTACAGAGATGTGGTAGTCATTCAGGAAATTAAACACTATTATTGCACACAGAGTGAGTCCAACATATTATTTTACTTGCTTTCTAGGATAGGTGGACGGTAGCGTCCCACTTGGCCAAAATCCAGAAAAAATGTAGCGCGCCAAATTCAGATATTTTACTATAAAAATCAATCTTTCATGAAATCACACATGAAAGACACCAAATTAAAGCTACACATGTTGTGAATCCAGCCAACATGTCTGAGTTTAAAAAGGATTTACGGGGAACGCACACCAAACAATTATATTAGCTCAGTACATAGCCACAGAAAAACATAGCCATTTTCCCAGCAATAGATAGTAGTAACAAAAACCAGAAATAGAGATAAAATTAATCACTAACTTTGAACATCTTCATCAGATGACACTCATATGACATCATGTTACACGATACATTTATGTTTTGTTCGATAATGTGTATATTTATATCCACAAATCTCGGTTTACATTGGCGCCATGTTCAGAAATGCCTCCAAAATATCCGGAGTAATTACAGAGAGCCACGTCAAATAACAGAAATACTCATCATAAACTTTGATGAAAGATACATGTTTTACATATAATTAAAAAACACTTGTTCCTAATGCAACCGCTGTGTCAGATTTAAAAAAAACTTTACGTAAAAAGCACGCCATGCAATAATCTGAGACGGCGCTCAGATAGTAACAACATTTCTCCCCATGTTGGAGTCAACAGAAATACGAAATTACATCATAAATATTCCTTACTTTGATTATCTTCATCAGAATGCAGTGCCAGGAATTTCCTTACTTTGTCATATTATTATCACAGAATGTAGCCAGGAATCCTAGTTCCACAATAAATCGTTGTTTTGTTCGATAATGTCCATTACTTATGTCCAATTAACTAATTTTACAGCATGTGTAGTGCACGTGTCCAAACGCTCGCGCAGATGCAGGCAGACGTCGGACGAAAACTTCAAAAAGTTATATTCCAGGTCGAATAAACTGGTCAAAGTAAGTAGAAAATCAAATTCAGGATGTTGTTATCATTTATATCCAATAAGGTTCCAACCGGAGAATTATTTTCAGTCTCTATAAGTAATGGAACGCAAGACGATATAATGAGGAAAGCGCGCGACCAAGAACTGGCACTCTACCAGACCACTGACTCATTCCCCTCCCATCCGGTCCCACAACACAGCATAAGCTTCATTCCACGTTCTACTGACTGTTGACATCTAGAGGAAGGCGTATGAAGTGCAAACAGATCCATATATTACAGGGAATTGAATAGGCGATCACTTTAACAACGACCACTCTCAGATTTTTCACTTCCTGTTTGGAGTTTTTCTAAGGTTTTTGCCTGCCATATGAGTTCTGTTATACTCACATACATCATTCAAACAGTTTTAGAAACTTCAGAGTGTTTTCTATCCAATAGTAACAATAATATGCATATATTAGCATGTGGGACAGAGTAGGAGGCAGTTCCCTATGGGCACGAAATTCATCCAAAGGTGAAAATGCTGCCCCCTATACCAAAGAAGTTAAGGAAATTTTTACTCCTGAACTTATTTAGGCTTGCCTTAACAAAGGGGTTGAATACTTATTGACTCGACATTTCAGCTTTTAATGTTTAATTAATTTGTAAACATTTTGAAAAACATAACTCAAAGTTTGCAATCTGTAGGCCAGGGACAAAAAATATATATTTTAAATTAAATTGCATTTTAAATTCATGCTGTAACACAACAACATGTGGAAGAGGTCAAAGGGTGTGAATAGTTTCTGAATGCGCTGTACACAGTGAGGTCTGAAAGATTAACACCCTTGATAAAGATGAGCACAAATTACTGTATATCTACCGTAGAGGCTGCTTCCCTGTATACATAGACTTGGAATCACTGGCCACT
Source organism: Salvelinus sp. IW2-2015 (assembly GCF_002910315.2). Classification (NCBI taxonomy): domain Eukaryota; kingdom Metazoa; phylum Chordata; class Actinopteri; order Salmoniformes; family Salmonidae; genus Salvelinus; species Salvelinus sp. IW2-2015. The sequence goes on along the minus strand of NW_019944297.1, from coordinate 4,309 downwards.
TTAATAACGGAACACTAGTCCCTTTAATAATGGTTAAATAATGTTTACATAATCTTTACTCATCTCATATGTATATACTGTATTATATTCTACTGTATTTTAGTCAATGCCACTTTGACATTGCTCGATCTAATATTTACACATTTCTAAATTACATTTTTTTACTTTTAGATTTGTGTGTATTGTTGTGAATTGTGAGAAACTACTGAACTGTTGGAGCTAGGAACACAAGCATTTCTCTACACCCGCAATAACATCTGCTAAATATGTGTATGTGACCAATAAAATTTGATTTGAATTCAAATTCTAAACTATACTTTATGCTCAAAAACTTTTATGGTATTTATTATACTTTTATTATATTATATTTTATTATATATTAATACAATTGCACAGAAAAATATATATTTTTTAACAAGTTATATTTTTCTCCCCCAAAAAGGTAGGGGTCAAAATTATTGACACCCCTGTTTTCAATACCTTTCAATACCTCACCTGACCATGTCAATAATTTTCGACCCCACTGTAGGTTATATAATATAGTAAACATGATACACGTGGTATAAAATGATAGTAATGATGTSATAACTTTGACTCACCAGGGAACTTGGAAGTCCTGAACCATCTGGACAAGAACCTGAGGTCCTATGAACCTTAGGAGTGAAATGGAGAGGAGTGAAACCAACTAAAACAGACAACTATGAAAAAGGACAAAAAAAGGACGTGAAGATGTTTGACAATACAACATGTGACCTCGTCCCCCAACCAATCCTTGACAGTCTCTGACATGGAGCATGGAGGAAACAAATAAAGACTTTGTCTACTACTCTGACACCAGGTCCAAACCTAGAACAATATTAAATACTACTGCAGTGAAATACTACAGCAGACAGCCTGTCCACCTGTATATATTCCACCTGCCGTCCCAGGATACACACAGAACCAATCAGCTATGAAGGACTCCGATCTGTATTGGTGTTCCAATACAATGATTGAACTCTTTTCATCACAATGTATCTATATGTGTTTGTTTATCTGATCTGATTAAATGACTGACTACATTACTGATTACATTACTATGATCCTGATCATGACATGTCACATGTTGAAGTAGGAAGTCAACAGACAACAGTAGAAACAGCCCCCCCTAGTTAAGAACATATCATGGATAAATTGTCATGAATACAAAATCAATAATGTTATTATTACAAACTGTTAATGTATTTAAATATGTCATTGTTGTTTCTATACTATTTATGTGGATAAATAAAAAGTCTATACAAGAATTAAACAAAGTACTGTGGATTCCTAATTACTACTTTGGTGTTAATTTGGTGAGAAGACACTGTTTTATAAGAAGGGTTAGGTTAGGGTAAGGGTTAGAAGTAGGGTAGGTTAGGGTTGGGGTTAGGTTAGGGTTAGGGTTAGGTTAGGGTTGGGTTGGGTTAGGTTTAGGGTTAGAATTAGGGTTAGGTTAGGGTTGTTAGGTTAGGGGGTTGGGTTAGGGTTTGGTTAGGGTTAGGTGGGTTCGGTTAGGTTAGGTTAAGGTTAAGGTTAAGGTTAGGTTAGGGTTGGGTTAGGGTTAGGATTAGTCTTGGGTTAGGTTGGGTTAGGTTTAGGTTAGGGCTGGAAAAGGGTTAGGTTAGGGTTAGGTCATTGTTGGGGGAGGGTTAGGTTAGGGTTGGGTTAGGGTTATGATTGGTTTAGGGTTAGGGTTAGGTTAGGGTTGGGTTAGTATCGTAGATAGTGTAAAAGTACAGGGTTAGATGGTAGATAGTAGATAGGTACAGGGTTAGATAGTAGATAGTGTATAGGGACAGGGTTAGATAGTGTATAGGTACAGGTTAGATAGTAGATAGTGTATAGGTACAGGGTTAGATAGTAGATAGTGTATAGGTACAGGGTTAGATAGTGTATTAGATAGCCTCCTCCTGTGTATGACCTTCTGCCTGCCCCTGGACCCAGCTACCTGCCTCCTCCTGTGGTCCTTTATAAATAACACCTGCTGCGCCCTGCTCTTGAAACCAGCTCTCTCCACATTAAAATACAAAACACAGTCATGGGAAGCATAAATAAAAAATCACAAATCAAAACAGTTACATTTCTCACAAAATAATTCCCAATCAATAATTTAAATTGGCCGAACGGCACCAGAACATAGAGAGGAAATGTATTTTGTGTTTTGTTCCAGCAATTTGGTGCTTTAAAACTAACGAACTAAACGAACCTAGGAACCTCAAGAGTTAACCAATCCTGTGAACGGGTTAGGAACCTCTAGTTAACCAATCCTGTGAACAGGTTGGGAACCTCTAGTTTAACCAATCCTGTGAACAGGGTTAGGAACCTCAAGAGTTAACCAATCCTGTGAACTGGTTTGGGACACCTCTAGTTAACCAATCCTGTGAACAGGTTGGAACCTCTAGTTAACCAATCCTGTGAACAGGTTAGGAACCTCTAGTTAACCAATCCTGTGAACAGGTTGGGAACCTCTAGTTAACCAATCCTGTGAACGGGTTAGGAACCTCTAGTTAACCAATCCTGTGAACAGGTTAGGAACCTCTGGTTACCAATCCTGTGAACGGTTGGAACCTCTAGTTAACCAATCTTGTGAACGGGTTAGGAACCTCTAGTTAACCAATCCTGTGAACGGGTTGGGAACCTCTAGTTAACCAATCCTGTGAACGGGTTAGGAACCTCTAGTTAACCAATCCTGTGAACAGGTTAGGAACCTCTAGTTAACCAATCCTGTGAACGGGTTAGGAACCTCCTAGTTAACCAATTCCTGTGAACAGGTTAGGAACCTCTAGTTAACCAATCCTGTGAACGGTTAGGAACCTCTAGTTAACCAATCTGTGAACAGGTTAGGAACCCTAGTTAACCAATCCTGTGAACGGGTAGGAACTCTAGTTACCAATCCTGTGAACAGGTAGGAACCTCGTAGATTAAACCAATCCTGTGAACGGTTAGGACCTAAGTTAACCATCCGTGTGAACTGTTGGGACCTCTAGTTAACCAATCCTGTGAACAGGTTAGGAACCTCTAGTTAACCAATCCTGTGACCAGGTTAGGAACCTCTAGTTAACCAATCTGTAAACGGGTTGGGAACCTCTAGTTAACCAATCCTGTGAACAGGTTAGGAACCTCTGGTTAACCAATCCTGAAACGGGTTGGAACCTCTAGTTAACCAATCCTGTGAACAGGTGTTAGGACCCACTTAGTTAACCAATCCTGTGAACGGGTTAGGAACTCTAGTTAACCAATCCTGTGAACGTTTAGGAACCTCTAGTAAACAATCCTGTAAACGGGTTGAGGAACCTCTAGTTAACCAATCCTGTGAAACAGGGTTAAGGAGATCCTACTTAGTTAACCAATCCTGTGACGGGTTAGGAACCTCTAGTTAACCAATCCTGTGAAACAGGTTAGGAAACCTCTGGTTAACCAATCCTGTGAACGGGTTAGGAACCTCTAGTTAACCAATCCTGTGAACAGGTTAGGAACCTCTAGTTAACCAATCTGTGAACGGGTTAGGAACCTCTAGTTAACCAATCCTGTGAACGGGAGTGTTAGGAAACCTCTAGTTAACCAATCCTGTGAACAGGTTAGGAACCTCTAGTTAACCAATCCTGTGGAACAGGATATCAGGAACAATCTAGTTAACCAATCTCGGAAACAGGTTAGGAACCTCAAGTTAACCAATCCTGTGAACGGGTTAGGAACCTCTAGTTAACCAATCCTGTGAACAGGTTAGGAACCTCTAGTTAACCAATCCTGTGAACAGGTTAGGAACCTCTAGTTACCAATCCTGTGAACAGGTTAGGAACTCTTAGTTAAGCTACAATCCTGTGAACGGGTTAGGAACCTCTAGGTTAACCATCCTGTGAACGGTTAGGAACTCTAGTTAAACCAATCCTGTGAAACAGGTTAGGAACCTCTTATTAAACCAATCCTGTGAACAGGTTGGAACCTCTAGTTAACCAATCCTGTGAACAGGGTTAGGAACCTCTAGTTACACAATCGTGTGTGAACAGGTTAGGAACTCCTAGTTAACCAATCCTGTGAACGGTTTAGGAACTCTAGTTAACCAATCTTGTGAACGGGTTAGGAACCTCGAGTTAACCATCCTGTGAACGGTTAGGAACCTCAATAGTTAACCAATCCTGTGAACGAGGTTAGGAACCTCTAGTTAACCAATCCTGTGAACGGTTAGGAACCTCAAGAGTTAAACGCATCCTGTGAACAGGTTAGAACCGTCAATCGTTTAACCAATCCTGTGAACAGGTTAGGAACCTCTAGTTAACCGATCCTGTGA
>NW_019944296.1:76912-78349 GCF_002910315.2 Salvelinus sp. IW2-2015 | reverse complement strand
GGGAACATATGTTAACATTTCCAAAGCAAGTGAAGGTGATAATAAACAATAACACTCACAGAAGTTCCAAAAGAATAAAGACATGTAAAATGTCATATTATGTCTATATACAATGTATATACAATGTCTATATACGAGTTCGTAAATATTGATATTGACAAAAGACTTAGAGGATGATTTTATTAGCCTTGGTGGCAACAATATCAGTACATAGTACTGTATTTAGTATTATTCTACTACAGAGAACATCTATTTACAGTTTTGAAATATATTTCATCCAACCAGCTACCTACCTCATCCCCATATTTGTTTTTGTTTTTCTGCTCTTTTGCACACCAGTATTTCTACTTGCACCTCCTCATCTGCACATCTTTCACTCCAGTGTAAATTGCTATATTGTAATTACTTCACCACTATTGGTCTATTTATTTCCTTACCTCCTTACTTCATTTGCACACACTGTATACAGATTTTTACCTAACCCTAACCCTAACCCTAACCCTCCTTACTTCATTTGCATACACACTGTATACAGATTTTTCCAGTTGCAAAATCCAGTTGCAGAGGGAGGTGTTTAAACCCAGGGTCCATAGTTTATTGATGAGCTTTGAGGGCACTATGGTGTTGAGCGCTAAGCTGTAGTCAAGGAACATCATTTCACATAGGTGTTATTTTTGTCGAGGTGGGAATGGGCAGTGTGGAGTGCAAAAGAGATTTCATAATCTGTGGATCTGTTGGGGCGGTATGCAAATTGAAGTGGGTCTAGTGTTTCTGGGATGATGGTGCTGATGTGATCCATGACTAGCCTTTCAAAGCACTTCATGGCTACAGACATGAGTGACATCAGTACATTGTTTTCACTGAGGAAATTTACGATTCTGCTCTTAATGATAATGCAAAAATATTTTCCCAAGGTTGCTGTTGATGCCAGAGCTAAGGATGATGTTAAAGAGTTTAATTCCATTTGGAATTTGTTGTCTGTATATTTTATCATTTCATTGAGGATACCGTCAACACCACAGGCCTTTTTGGGTTGGAGGGTTTGTATTTTGTCCTGTTGTTAATTTAATGTAATTGGAGAATCCAGTGGGTTCTGGTAGTCTTTAATTGTCACGCCCTGACCTTAGAGATCCTTATTATTCTCTATGTTTGGGTAGGTCAGGGTGTGACTCGGGTGGGAAATCCTATGTTTTCTATTTCTTTATGTTTGGCCAAGTGTGGTTCCCAATCAGAGGCAGCTGTCTATCGTTGTCTCTGATTGGGGATCATATATAAGTTGTCATTTTCCGTTTGGGTTTTGTGGGGTCTCTTTTTCTGTTTAGTGTTTTTTCCTGACAGAACTGTGCGCTTTCGTTTTTGATTTTGTTGTTTGTTGGTGTCATCGATAAAAATACGATGCACGCCTACAACGCTGCGCCTTGGTCTCCTTCTCCCAAC
>NW_019944296.1:67096-71634 GCF_002910315.2 Salvelinus sp. IW2-2015 | reverse complement strand
GACGGAGGATACATATTGTGCAACCGAGAGACCCTGACAGAGAGCCTTATTATCTCAGTGTGGTTGGTAGGGTCAGGGTGTGACTCGGGTGGGAATCCTATGTTTTCTATTTCTTATGTTGGCAAGTGTGGTTCCCAACAGAGGCAGCTGTCTACGTTGTCTCTGATTGGGGATCATATATAAGTTGTCATTCCGTTTGGGTTTGTGGGGTCTCTTTTTTCTGTTATAGTTTTTTCCTGACAGAACTGTGCGCTTTCGTTTTGATTGTTGTGTTGTTGGGTCATCGATAAAAATACGATGCACGCCTACAACGCTGCGCCTTGTCTCCTCCCCCAACGAGAGCTGTACAGTAATAGTTTTTGTAAGATTTGTATTGGTCAGAGCAGTGACAATTGTTTTGCTGTTGTTCTGATCAATGCGGCGGGCCGAAAAGATGAAAATGTGCTTCTACCATGAGTCTCATTCGTTTGGACTAGAGATAGACGAGCGTCGCATTTCGTTCCGAAATTCAGGGCCCAGAAGTAGATGCAGTTGCTCATCATGATCATAATATGTTTCTTGGCTGCTTGCTTCGGATTGTAGCAGAGCACAAAACAGAGGAAAGGATGGGATTACCCATAACAATCTGCATTTTGGGACTAAGATACAGATGTCTCATGTGTGTTACGTTTTTAGTGTTTTCCCCAATTTTTCCCAGAAGTGGTTGGGACGTTCATGGTGAGTCTGTGGTAGACGGGGCTCCCTGGCACTCTTGACGCTGAGCACGAGGAGGAGGAGGGACTTGGACCAAAGTGCAAGCGCGCGTGTAGGTGTACTCATGGGAGACAGATAAGAAGTATTAAATGAAAAGCGAACACGAAAAACACTTGAGAATATACAAAACAACAAAACGACGTAGACAGACCTGAACTGGAAAACTTACATAAACACGCAGAACAGGAATAGACTACACAAACCGAAACAGTCCCGTGTTGCGCGACAAACACAGACACGGAAGACAATCACCCACAAACAAACAGTGAGAACATCCTACCTTAATATGGTTCTCAATCAGAGGAAATGTCAAACACCTGCCTCTAATTGAGAACCATATCAGGCAACCCATTAAACCAACATAGAAACACATAACATAGAATGCCCACCCCAACTCACGCCCTGACCAACTAAACACATACAAAAACAACAGAAAACAGGTCAGGAACGTGACAATTCTTCAGTTACATTGAGCTGATTTCTGACTGTTTCTTCTTTCTCAGTAGTGTATTTCTGTATTGTTTTAGTGATTCACCATAGTGAAGGCGTAGACTCTGGTTTTCTGGGTCTCTATGTTTTTGGTTGGACAGGTTTCTCAATTTCTTTCTTAGGTTTTTGCATTCTTCGTCAAACCATTTGTCATTGTTGTTAATTTTCTTTGGTTTTCTGTTTGAAATTGTTTTATTTGATGGGGAAGCTGAGGTCAAATATATTGTTAAAATGTTCTCCTGCCATGTTTACACCTTGACTATTACAGTGGAACGTTTTGTCCAGGAAGTTGTCTAAAAGGGTTTAAATTTGTTGTTGCCTAATAGTTTTTTTGGTAGGTTTCCACACTGCATTCCTTCCATCTATAGAATTTCTTAATATTATTCAGTTCCTTTGGCTTTGATGCCTCATGATTGAGTATTGCTCTGTTCAAGTAGACTGTGATTTTGCTGTGGTCTGATAGGGGTGTCAGTGGGCTGACTGTGAACGCTCTGAGAGACTCTGGGTTGAGGTCAGTGATAAAGTAGTCTACAGTACTACTGCCAAGAGATGAGCTATAGGTGCACCTACCATAGGAGTCCCCTCGAAGCCTTCCATTGACTATGTACATACCCAGCATGCGACAGACCTGCAGGAGTTGTGACCCGTTTTTGTTGGTTATGTTGTCATAGTTGTGTCTAGGGGGGCATATGGGGGAGGGAATGCTGTCCCCTGCAGGCAGGTGTTTGTCCCCCTGTGTGCTGAGTTTGTCAGGTTCTTGGCCAGTTCTGGCATTTAGGTCGTCACAGACTAGTACATGTCCCTGGGCCTGGAAATGATTGATTTCCCCCTCCAGGATGGAGAAGCTGTCTTCATTAAAGTATGGGGATTCTAGTGGGGGGATATAGGTAGCACACAGGAGGACATTGTTCTCTGTTAAGATACTTTCCTGTTGAATTTCTAGCCAAATGTAAAATGTTCCTGTTTTGATTAATATTTTAGAGTGAGTTAGGTCTGCTCTATACCAAATTAGCATACTTCCCTGTTTCAGACCTGGTAGTTTGGATGGGACTACCAGCTCTCTGTAACCTAGAGGGCAACCAGTGGGTCCATCTKKTTTATACCATGTTTCCTGTAGGATTATAATGTCTGTATTTCCGATTTTTTTGATGAAGTCCAGGTTCCTGCTCAATATGCCAAAGGCAGATGACCTCAGGCATTGGATATTCCTGTCTCTCGTGACATTGAGTCCAGCGGGTCAGGAGTGACATTGAGTCCAGTGGGTCAGAAGTGACAGTGAGTCCAGTGGTCAGGAGTGCAGTGAGTCCAGCGGGTCAGGAGTGACAGTGAGTCCAGCAGGTCAGGAGAGACAGTGAGTCCAGCAGGTCAGGAGAGACAGTGAGTCCAGTGGGTCAGAAGTGACAGTGAGTCCAGTGGGTCAGGAGTGACAGTGAGTCCAGCAGGTAAGGAGTGACATTGAGTCCAGTGGGTCAGGAGTGACAGTGAGTCCAGTGGTCAGGAGTGACATTGAGTCCAGCAGGTCAGGAGTGACAGTGAGTCCAGCAGGTCAGGAGAGACAGTGAGTCCAGTGGGTCAGAAGTGACAGTGAGTCCAGTGGGTCAGGAGTGACAGTGAGTCCAGCAGGTCAGGAGTGACATTGAGTCCAGTGGGTCAGGAGTGACAGTGAGTCCAGTGGGTCAGGAGTGACATTGAGTCCAGCAGGTCAGGAGTGACAGTGAGTCCAGCAGGTCAGGAGTGACAGTGAGTCAGCAGGTCAGGAGTGACAGTGAGTCCAGTGGGTCAGGAGTGACATTGAGTCCAGCAGGTCAGGAGTGACAGTGAGTCAGCAGATCAGGAGTGACAGTGAGTCCGCAGGTCAGGAGTGACAGTGAGTCCAGTGGGTCAGGAGTGACAGTGAGTCCAGTGGGTCAGGAGTGACATTGAGTCCAGCAGGTCAGGAGTGACAGTGAGTCCAGCAGGCCAGGAGTGACAGTGAGTCCAGTTGGTCAGGAGTGACAGTGAGTCAGTTGGTCAGGAGTGACAGTGAGTCCAGTGGGTCAGGAGTGACAGTGAGTCCGCAGGTCAGGAGTGACAGTGAGTCCAGCAGGTCAGGAGTGACAGTGAGTCCAGTGGGTCAGGAGTGACAGTGAGTCCAGTGGGTCAGAGAGACAGTGAGTCCAGTTGGTCAGGAGTGACAGTGAGTCCAGTTGGTCAGGAGTGACAGTGAGTCAGTGGGTCAGGAGTGACAGTGAGTCCAGTGGGTCAGGAGTGCAGTGAGTCCAGTGGGTCAGGAGTGACATTGAGTCCAGCAGGTCAGGAGTGACATTGAGTCCAGCGGGTCAGGAGTGACATTGAGTCCAGTGGGTCAGAAGTGACAGTGAGTCCAGTGGGTCAGGAGTGACAGTGAGTCCAGCGGGTCAGGAGTGACAGTGAGTCCAGCGGTCAGAGAGAAGTGAGTCCAGCAGGTCAGGAGAGACAGTGAGTCCAGTGGGTCAGAAGTGACAGTGAGTCCAGTGGGTCAGGAGTGACAGTGAGTCCAGCGGGTCAGGAGTGACATTGAGTCCAGTGGGTCAGGAGTGACAGTGAGTCCAGTGGGTCAGGAGTGACATTGAGTCCAGCAGGTCAGGAGTGACTGTGAGTCCAGTTGGTCAGGAGTGACAGTGAGTCCAGTTGGTCAGGAGTGACAATGGTTCCAGCAGGTCAGAGGTGACAGTGAGTCAGCAGGTCAGGAGTGACAGTGAGTCCAGCGGGTCGGAGTGACAGTGAGTCCAGCAGGTCAGGAGTGACAGTGAGTCCAGCAGGTCAGGAGTGACAGTGAGTCCAGCAGGTCAGGAGTGACAGTGAGTCCAGCAGGTCAGGAGTGACAGTGAGTCCAGCAGGTCAGGAGTGACAGTGAGTCCAGCAGTTAGGAGTGACAGTGAGTCCAGTGGGTCAGAGGTGACAGTGAGTCCAGTGGGTCAGGAGTGACAGTAAGTCCAGCAGGTCAGGGTGACAGTGAGTCCAGTGGGTCAGAGGTGACAGTGAGTCCAGTGGGTCAGGAGTGACAGTGAGTCCAGTGGGTCAGGAGTGACAGTGAGTCCAGCGGGTCGGAGTGACATTGAGTCCAGCGGGTCAGGAGTGACAGTGAGTCCAGTGGGTCAGGAGTGACAGTAAGTCCAGCGGTCGAGTGACAGTGAGTCCGAGCGGGTCAAGGAGTGACAGTGAGTCCAGCAGGTCAGGAGTGAACAGTGAGTCAGCCAGGTCAGGAGTGACAGTGAGTCCAGCGGGTCAGGAGTGACAGTGAGTCCAGCAGGTCAGGAGTGACAGTGAGTCCAGCA
>NW_019944296.1:59833-61548 GCF_002910315.2 Salvelinus sp. IW2-2015 | reverse complement strand
GGTCAGGAGTGACAGTGAGCCAAGCAGGTCAGGAGTGACAGTGAGCCAAGCAGGTCAGGAGTGACAGTGAGCCAAGCAGGTCAGGTCATACGATAGAAATTAGTTTAGTTGATGAACATTAAAAACTTCTTAAGGATTGGTGTCCAGCTAGCGGGACAACTTCCGGTGAAACTGGAGGGCCCGCATTTCAAATAAATAATCATGAATATTATGGATTTCAAACATTTAGGTACATATAAGTGTCTTATATTGGCTGAAAGCTCAAATTCTTGTTGATCTAACTGCATCTAACTACTAATTTACAGTAGCTATTAAAGCAAAACATTCCATGTGATTGTTTGAGGACGGCGACTTACATCAAACAATTTTTCCACCGGCACAGGTTTCATACATTCACATATAACGATTAAATATTCACTTACTTTTTGAAAATCTTCCTCTGATTTGTCATCCAAAGGGTCCCAACTATAACATGTAGTGTCATTTTGTTKGATGAAATCTTTCTTTATATCCCAAAAAGTCTGTTTAGTTGGCACCATCGATTTGAGTAATCCACTCGTTCATCTTGCAGAGAAAGGAATTCGAAAATCTACCCATAAACTTTGTTTCAACAAGTCAAAGTACGTTTCTATTTACTCCTCAGATACCATAAAATGTAATCAAACTATAATATTTATTTCGGAAAGAAGTATGTTCAATAGAAAACCGATTTTAGCAGGTGCGAATTCCCAAGACATGAGTCCTTCAACTAAAACTGTTATTTCTTATTCGTTTTTGACGTTACAATCCTGAAACCTTGAACATAGACCGCTGACACCCTGTGGAAGCCATAGGAGCTCATTTTCAATATGACCTTTCTCTTGCATTTCTAAGAGGTTTGTCACTCCAAAAAAGTATTTCCGGTTGGTTTTTCTTTGGATTTTCTCCTACCATATCTATTGTATTATATTCTCCTACATTATTTTAACATTTCTACAAACTTCAAAGTGTTTTCTTTCCAATGGTACCAAATATATGTATATCCTGGCTTCAGGGCCTGAGCAACAGGCATTTTACTTTGGGCACGTCATTCAGGCAGGAAGTGGAGAAAAAAGGGTCCTAGCCCTAAGAAGTTTTAATGTGATGAATATTTAATGAGGAGCGTATCAGGATCATTAGTTAGGTTTACTCACACCAACATCCTTTAAATTAATAGTAAAAAGTAATGACTAGTTGGGATTATGGGATAAGCAATGGCGGACGACTCTCTCACTCTGTGTGTGTGTATGTGTGTATGACCATGCGCGCGCGCGCGTGTGTGTGTGTGTGTGCATGACCGCTTGTTGTGTGTGTGTTGTGGTGTGTGTGTGTGTGTGTGTGTGTGGGTGTGTGTGTGTGTGTGTGTGTGGTGCGTGCGTGCGTGCGTGCGTGTGTGTGTGTGTGTGGTGCGTGCGTGCGTGCGTGCGTGCGTGCGTGTGTGTGTGTGTGTGTGTGTGGTCTGTGTGTGTGTGTGTGTGTGTGTGTGTGTCTGTGTGTGTGTGTGTTGTGTGTGTGTGTGTGTGTTGTGTGTGCATGACCGTGTGTGAGCGTGTGCATGTGTATCATCTGAGCCTAGTGGATTATGGACAGAGCCTTTCTCAGGAAGGTGCAGTCTTTCTCTCAGAGTTTTAGTCAATATAGATATTCCAAGTGTCTTTTTCTCCAAGAGCTGCTCTCCATACAGCATAGAGATAAAG
>NW_019944296.1:55344-56763 GCF_002910315.2 Salvelinus sp. IW2-2015 | reverse complement strand
ACTCTAATCAGAGGGCAAAATAGGGGACAGGTGTGAAAGAGTAAATGAGGTCGTTAGGAGAATGAGAAACAGCTGGGAGCAGGAACGGAACGATAGAGAGAGAGAGAGCGGGAGAGGGAGAGAGGGAGGAGGAGAGAGAGAGAGAAAGAGAAAGAACCTAATAAGACCAGCAGAGGGAAGCACAGGGACAAGACATGATAATCAATGACAAAACATGACAGTTTCAGGATTAAACAAACAAAAATGTAGGGACATTTTGTTAGTCCCCTCAAGGGGGTTTAGGGTTAATGTTAGAATTAGTGTAAGTGTTAGGGTCCGAATTAGGTTCAGTGTTAGTAGCTAGGGTTAGTTTCAGGGTTAGTAGCTAGGGTTAGTTTCAGGGTTAGTAGCTAGGGTTAGTTTCAGGGTTAGTAGCTAGGGTTAGTTCCCCCGTTCCCCTGCATTATCTCTCTGGCTTCACACACTGAGCCCCCAGTCCCTGCATTATCTCTGCACACACACTAGCCCCCATCCCTGCATTATCTCTGCACACACACTGAGCCCCCAGTCCCTGCATTATCTATGCACACACGCTGAGCCCCCAGCCCTGCATATCTCTGCACACACACTGAGCCCCCAGTCCTGCATGATCCTATGCACACACACTGAGCCCCCAGTCCCTGCATTATCTCTGCACACACACTGAGCCCCCAGTCCCTGCATTATCTATGCACACACACTGAGCCCCCAGTTACTGCATTATCTATGCACACACACTGAGCCCCCAGTCCTCGATTATCTCCCAATGACTTGTCAATTCACGTCCAAGCTGACTGTGTGTGTGTTTGTTATGTGTGTGAGTGTGTGTGTGTGTTTCAGTGTGTGTGTGTGTGTGTGTGTGTGTGTGTGTGTGTGTGTGTGTGTGTGTGTGTGGTGTGTGTGTGTGTGTGTGTGTTGTGTGTGTGGTGTGTGTGTGTGTGTGTGTGTGTGTGTGTGGTGTGTGTGTGTGTGTGTTCAGGATTAAACAAACAAAAATGTAGGGACATTTTTGTTAGTCCCCTCAAGGGGGTTTAGGGTTAATGTTAGAATTAGTGTAAGTGTTAGGGTCCGAATTAGGTTCAGTGTTAGTAGCTAGGGTTAGTTTCAGGGTTAGAGCTAGGGTTAGTTTCAGGTTAGTAGCTAGGGTTAGTTTCAGGGTTAGTAGCTAGGGTTAGTTTCAGGGTTAGTAGCTAGGGTTGTTTCAGGGTTAGTAGCTAGGGTTAGTTTCAGGTTAGTAGCTAGGGTTAGTTCAGGGTTAGTACTAGGGTTAGTTTCAGGGTTTAGTAGCTAGGGTTAGTTTCAGGGTTAGTAGCTAGTTAGTTTTAGGGTTAGGAATTAGAGTTAGTTTTAGGAGGGTAGGGAAACTAGAGTTAGTTTTAGGGTTAGGAAACTAAGAGTAGT
>NW_019944296.1:45750-55319 GCF_002910315.2 Salvelinus sp. IW2-2015 | reverse complement strand
TTAGGGTTAGGAACTAGAGTTAGTTTTAGGGTTAGGGTTAGAGGAGCTAGGGTTAAGTTTAGGGTTAGGAGTTAGGTTTAGGGTTAGGTTTAAGGGTAGGTTATGTTTTTGGGTTAAGGTTAGAGTTAGGGTTAAGGGTTAATGTTAGGGTTAGGGTAAAGGTACAGGTTAGGGTTAGGTTCAAGGTTATGGGTTAAAGAAAATAGGATTTTGAATGGGACTGAATTGTGTATTCCCACAAGGTTAGCTGTACAAGACTCTGTGTGTGTTTCAGTGCGTTTGTTTATTTCAGTGTGTAGAAAGTGTGTAGACTTCTCACCCTAGTTTGTTCTGTGCTTTTGGTGTTTTGTGAACAAGCTGTTTCCTCCTCTGCGGAGCACTAGAGGCTGAACAAACAGAGGTCCATTAAAAACGACTAACACCCAGAGATCCAATACAGAGATAAACAGCCTGCATTTCTGTCCAGTGAACAGGGCCTCGTTTCCCAGGGCCTTCGTATCGTTACGCTCATCGTTAGAACCATCTTACGATGTATCTTTAGTAGCCGAGATGTTTCCCAAACCATTGTTGTTAAAGTTGCACTTAAAAACTCTTGTTATTTACCGACTGCCTCAGACAAAATCAGCTAAGTGGGTCGTTGGATGCTTTTTGGCCCTTTCGTGTCTCTTTATCCACAGAAGATCTCCGCTAAACGTCAGAATCAAGATCAACATATATATTTTTATAAGTTAACTACTGTAATTACAAAGCCCATTGAACATGGGGACCGGGACATATTCCAAGATTAATCTAAAACTGCAGTCATATCTGGAATACCTTGTTTTATCACCTATATGCAGTTTCTAAAAGTTTCCCCAAAATGTCATTGTCTACCTTCATTATCAGTCTAATATAACTGCAGGAGATGTATTGTGTCCCTGCCAGACACCATGGTCAATTCATCACACTGTTTAAGCTGATCACTGCATTGTTATACCAAGCATCTAATTATCCCATAGAGAGACTGGAGGTGGATAGATCAGTAGATCAGGGCTCTACTACAATGCCTGAGCTCCTTTCATTCACAACGGGAGGACAATGGATTCTGTGTCTGGGCCTGGGCCGCTGTTAAAACAGGAATATGGACATGGTCTTGGGTATTTAACATAGTTACAAAAAAGAGGGAGGCTTATGAAGCAGTTTAATAGATGGTTTCTGCTGAAATTCCACATTTGTAGAAATGCCCACACACTGATTCATTCAAGGGTTTATCTTTATTTTTTAAACTATTTTCTACATTGTAGAAAAATAGTGAAGACATCAAAACTATGAAATAACACATATGGAATCATGTAGTAACCAAACAAGTGTTAAACAAATCAAAATGTATTTGATTCTTCAAATAGCCACCCTTTGCCTTGATGACAGCTTTGCACACTCCTGGCATTCTCTCCACAAGCTTCATGAGGTAGTCACCTGGAATGCATTTCAATGAACAGTTGTGCCTTAAAGGCACACCTCTCTCAGTCTCTCTCTATCTCAGTCTCTCTGTCTCTCTCTCTATAGAGAGTAATTAGCTGTAGCCTCCTCTGGGAGGCTCTAATATAGATAATGTAGGTCGCTGCCTTACAGGATGTCCTGCAGCACTAGGAAATATGCATTATAATTAATAGACATAGGGGTTGATACATTTTTCTTTGTGGCAAATCAGGTTTGACATTTTAAAGTGGAAATTACAAACTTTAGAAGCGTTTTTAAACCTTGAATCAACTACAATTAGCATTTTCCTGCTGTGCAGGAAACAATAGTGAACAAATTAAGATAGCAGAGCTGTATGTCTGTCTCTACAGACCAACCCAATTACACAAATGCCCCTCTTATATATCCGTCAGGTTATACCTCCCTGCTGGGATGTTGTTGAAAGGCGTGGAATCAGAGTGGAAACTAGTTCAGCTGGAGAGAAATGGAGTGTGTTGATGCCTTGAATAGAATGTGTATGCTATGCATTCGGAAAGTATTCAGACCCCTTGACTTTGTCCATATTTTGTTATGTTACAGCCTTACATCTAATATTGATTCAATTCTTGTTTATTCCTCATCAATCTAGACACAATACCCCATAATGGCAAAGCAAAAACATTTTTTTTTTTTGCTATATATTTTTTTTTTAACAAAATATGAAATATGATAAATCACATTTATGTAGGTATTCAGACCCTTTACTCAGTATTTTTTTGAAGCACCTTTGGCAGTGATTACAGCCTTGAGTCTTCTTGGGTATTACGCTATAAGCTTGACACACTTGTATTTGGGGAGTTTCTCCCATTCTTCTCTGCAGATCCTCTCAAGCTCTGTCAGGTTGGATGGGGAGCGTTGCTGCACAGCTATTTTCAGATCTCTCCAGATATGTTCAATCGGGTTCAAGTCCGGGCTCTGGCTGGGCCACTCAAGGACATTCAGACACTTGTCCCGAAGCCACTCCTGCGTTGTCTTGGCTGTGTGCTTAGGATCATTGTCCTGTTGGAAGGTGAACCTTTAATCCAGTCTGAGGTCCTGAGTGCTCTGGGGCAGCTTTTCATCAAAGATCTCTCTGTACTTTGCTCCGTTCATCTTTGCCTTGATTCTGACTAGTTTCAGAGTCCCTGCCGCTGAAAAACATCCCCACATCATGAAGCTGCCACCACCATACTTCACCGTAGGGATGGTGCCAGGTTTACTCCAGACATGATGCTTGGTATTCAAGCCAAAGAGTTCAATCTTGGTTTCATCAGACCAGATAATCTTGGTTCTCAAGGTCTGAGAGTCTTAAGATTTTGGCAAACTCCAAACGGGCTATCATGTGCCTTTTACTGAGGAGTGGTTTCCATCTGGCCACTCTACCATAAAGGCCTGATTGGTGGAGTGCTACAGAGATGGTTGTCCTTCTGGAAGGTGCTCCCGTCTCCACAGAGGAACTCTAAAGCTCTGTCAGAGTGACCATAGGGTTCTTGGTCACCTCCCTGACCAAGGCCCTTCTCCCCCGATTGCTCAGTTTGGATGGGCGGCCAGCTCTAGGAAGAGTCTTGGTGGTTCCAAACGTATTTAATTTAAGAATGATGGAGGCCACTGTGTACGTGTAAATATTACGTTATAGTAATATCGCCCTCTTTGCTATCCCAGGCAGCCACATGCAAATATGAATTAATTTACCCTCTTCCCCCATCCATATTCTCACACTTATTGAGATATACAGTACCTTCTCCTCAGTCTTTCTACAAACATCCATTTAGAAAAAAACCTTGGATGGTGAAAAGCCATCCATCTACACACAACATCTCCATTATACCAATGATGGGTATGTTTATAGGCAATGTATCCTAAAACCCCAGATATCAAAGTCTCTCTCTCTCTCTCAAGCAATCAGTCTCCACACACAGTTCCACATCTCTTAGCCCATCAACACCTCAGACTCAGTGGCGGTGCGTGGGTAAAATCACTGGAGGAAGTCAAGCCAGAAAGAAATGCCATATTACAACCTACTGTATGTGTTGTGATAATTGTGTTCTTTGCTCTAMAACCTGTTAGTTCATATGCCTTGCTACCTTGATATATAGGCCTAAGGCAGAGACAATAAGAAGACACAGTGGCAGAATAAATTGAACCACACCTGTGTGTCATCACAAAACCGGAGAGCAAACTATGTCCYGGTGAAATCCACAAAGCATATTGCATGTAATAAACAGTTACATGACCTACAGCATGGTCAAACAAGATAATGTTTCCSACATTTTCGGACCACTAAACAACTATTGATTTACAACCACAGAGAGTTACTGCAAGTTACAAAGAAAACAGGAGCTGRTCCCACTATTCCATCATCATTTCAACTTAAACATTTTGTCACGTTCTGACCTTAGTTCCTTGTTTATGTCTTTATTTTAGTTTGGTCAGGGCGTCAGTTGGGGTGGGCATTCTATGTTGTTTTTCTATGTTTTGTTCTGTTGTTAGATTTCTATGTGTTTGGCCTAGTATGGTTCTCAATCAGAGGCAGGTGTCAGTCGTTGTCTCTGATTGGGAGCCATATTTAGGTAGCCTGTTTTTCATMGTGTGTTGTGGGTGATTYTTTCCTGTTGTAGTGTTTGTTTCACATTTCAGGACTGTTTCGGTTTTCGGTATTATTCACTTTGTTATTTTGTATTTTTCAGTGTTCAGTTTTAATAAGTTAAATGAATAAGTTGTCTGCTACTCCTCAGACAAAGAGGACGAGAACTGTTACACATTTCAACATCATCAAATCATCAATGCTTAGTCTAATATTTAGGACAGGGACAATTTTTTGGCTAGCTAGTTAGCCACCAGAGGACAACAACACAACGAGATGCAACAGTTAAGTTTGGCTTTTGATGTGATGTGATTGCTAAAGCTRATTGTTCTATCTGTGTGATTGGTGMGAATCCAAATTCAAACTGGCTTCGCTTGACACTTTGTTTTGGTGTGCACCAGAACCGTTCACAGTTGAGCTCACTCAGTTCAGCTCAACACTGATTGGCTATTATTGTATACTTTTTTTTAACATGGGAGGCCAAATGCTCGCTYGCTTCCCTTGCCTACAATGCTATGGGAGACAATAATGTCATACWCTTTATGACCTGACAGCATCAGATAGATGGGCTACACGTACAGAGACAAAGGGGCGTTGTTTCGTTCGGTCGGATGCTTTCTCCGGTGAGATACATTCAGCCTCTTGGGAATTGAAGGAAAATGATGAAACACAGAGAGACGAAAGATCAATTATTTGATATGCTTTTATTTTTTATTGGTACATGTTTGGGGTGAAGCCTGGTTTCCCTTGGCATCCATGAATACACGCCACTGCACAGACTTCAGCTTATCGCCACACAGCAGTGACTACGTGTGTGTGAATAATGTACATTATTGTGTGTGTGAGTGTGAGTGTGTTTGTTTTGTGCTACTAGGATGAGACTGAGGCTTCGCCAAAGTAGGTTACAGTGTTAATCACATCGTTTCCAGGGGCGACAGTAACCGAGGGAGCACAGTGTTCCTACGGTAACAACATCACTTCCTTCCCACACATCTGTTATCTCTCRTTCTCTCTCTACCTATCCCTTCGTCTTTCACCCTAAGCTTCTTGTTCTTCCTCTCTGTCCCTGTTCCTCAAGCCAATGCTTACAAATACAGTATACAGTGCATTCAGAAAGTATTCAGACCACTTTCATTTATCCACATTTTGTCACGTTACGGCCTTATTCTAAAATGGATTAAATATAATAAAAAATCCTCGTCAATCTACACACAATACCCCAAAATGACAAACCAAAACAGGTTTTTATACATTTTAGCAAATCTTCTACAAACAAAACATTTAAATATCTTATTTACATAAGCATTGTGTCGAGGCACAGATCTGGGGAAGGGTAACATTTATCCAGCATTGAAGGTCCCCAAGAACAGTGGCCTCCATCATTCTTAAATGGAAGAAGTTTGGAACCACCAAGACTCTTCCTAGAGCTGGCCGCCCGACCAAACTGAGCAATCGGGGGAGAAGGGCCTTGGTCAGGGAGGTGACCAAGGACCCTATGGTCACTCCGACAGAGCTCCAGAGTTCCTCTGTGGAGATGGGAGAACCTTCCAGAAGGACAACCATCTCTGCAGCACTCCTCACTCTAACTTTATGTTAGAGTGACCAGATGGAAACCACTCCTCAGTAAAAGGCAAATGACAGCCCACTTGGAGTTTACCAATAAAATGACTCTCAGACCATGAAAACAAGCTTCTCTGGTCTGATGAAAATCAAGATTGAACTCTTTGGCCTCAATGCTAAGTGCCACTTCTGGAGTAAACCTGGCATCATCCTTGCGGTGAAGCATGGTGGTGGCAGCATCATGCTGTGGGGATGTTTTTCAGTGGCAGTGACTGGGAGACTAGTCAGGATTGAGGGAAAGATGAATGGAGAAAAGTACAGAGAGATTTGATGAAAACCTGCTCTAGAGCACTCAGGACCTCAGACTGGGGTGAAGGTTCACCTTCCWACAGGACAACGACCCTAAGCACACAGCCAAGACAACACAGGWGTGGCTTCGGGACAAGTCTCTGAATGTCCTCCTGTCACATAACAAAATGTGGAAAAAGTCAAGGAGTCAGAATACTTTTAGAAGGCACTGTAGAGTGGTAGAATTGTTTCTGTGWATATAAAAAAGTATGTGYACACCCCTTCAAATTAGTGGATTCAGCTATTTCAGCCACACCGTTGCACAGTCACGRAATCTCCATAGACAAACATTGGCAGTAGAATGGCCTTACTGAAAGCTCAGTGAATTACAACGTGGCACTGTCATAGGATGCCACCTTTCCAACAAGTCAGTTCATCAAATTTCTGCCCTGCTAGAGCTGCCTTGGTCAACTGTAAATGCTGTCATTGTGAAGTGGAAACGTCTAGGAGCAACAACGGCTCAGCCGCAAAGTGGTAGGTCACACAAGCTCACATAATGGGACCGCCCAGTGCTAAAGCACGTAGTGTGTCAAAATCATGTGTTCTCGGTTGCAACACTCACTACCGAGTTCCAAACTACCTCTGGAAACAATTTTTGTACAAGAACTGTTAGTCTGGAGCTTCATAAAATGGGTTTCCATGGCAGAGCAGCCACCCACAAGCTTAAGATCACCATGTGCAATGTCAAGCGTTGGATSMAGTGGTGTAAAGCTCACCACCATTGAACTCTGGAGCAGTGGAAACACGTTCTCTGGAGTGATGAACCACGCTTCACCATCTGGCAGTCTGACGGACAAATCTGTGTTTGGAGGATGCCAGGAGAACGCTACCTGCCCCAATGCAAAGTGCCAACTGTAAAGTTTGGTGGAGGAGGAATACATGTTCGACGAGRAGGTGRCCASATACTTTTGGTCTTGTAGTGTRTATATAAAATATTTTTTAAACATGGAGATGTAGCTACGTGTTTCATTCACTTACCACCACACTAAGTTCAGAACGCTGACTTCTAACATACTGGCCGTTCACAGAATATACACATAGAAATGCAACGTGAAGGACAGTGAGATCCTCATCATGTACAGCTCTATACAGTGAAACTCTTGTCAAGGTGATCTATCTCTGTGTTCTGGCTGTGGCCCAGATTCTTTTTGGCCCTGAAATAGAGCGCACCTGTGTGTGATCATCATTCAGGTCCTGAGCTACCCAACTATGATATCATCATCAATTGCCTGTTGACTGACTCAGCACATTCTCATCCCTGCTCTAAATTCTACACAACACCAGCTGTAGTCAGCCCAACGTTCTGAAGTTTTAAAGTTCCATAGTTCTGTAGTGTTGTACAGAGGGCGGGTGGGATGACGTGGAAAATACTTATTCTCTTCTCTATCTTCATCTCCCTGATTCCTGATTAAGCAATACTTTGGTGCAAGAGGACACATTTGCAAGACATAGAGAACACCCTTAGAGGTCAGAGGTCAGGCCAAGGTTGTGAGGTCAAGGTTGTGAGGCCAAGGTTGTGAGGCCTAAGGTTGTGAGGCCAAGGTTGTGAGGCCAAGGTTGTGAGGCCAAGGTTGTGAAGCCAAGGTTGTGGGGCCAAGGTTCAGGCCCAAGGTTCTGTGCAAGGTGTGAGGCCAAGGTTGTGAGGCCTAAGGCTTGTTGAGGCCAAGGTTGTGGGGCCAAGGTAGGCCAAGGTTGTGAGGGCCAAGGTTGTGAGGTCAAGGTTGTGAAGCCAAGGTTGTTGAGGCCTAAGGTTGTGAGGCCAAAGTTGTGAAGCCAAGGTTGTGGGGCCAAGGTCAGGCCAAGGTTGTGAGGTCAAGGTTGTTGAGGTCAAGGTTGTGTGGCCTAAGGTTGTGAGGCCAAGGTTGTGAAGCCAAGGTTGTGGGGCCAAGGTCAGGCCAAGGTTGGAGGTCAAGGTTGTCGGAGCCTAAGGTTGTGAGGCCAAGGTTGTGGGGCCAAGGTCAGGCCAAGGTTGTAGGCCTAGGTTGTGAGGTCAAGGTTGTGAAGCCAAGGTGTGAGCCTAAGGTTGTGAGGCCAAGGTTGTGAAGCCAAGGTTGTGGGGCCAAGGTCAGGCCAAGGTTGTGAGGTCAAGGTTGTTGGAGGTCAAGGTTGTTGTTGGCCTAAGGTTGTGAGGCCAAGGTTGTGAAGCCAAGGTTGTGGGGCCAAGGTCAGGCCAAGGTTGTGAGGTCAAGGTTGTGGGGCCAAGGTCAGGCCAAGGTTGTGAGGTCAAGGTTGTGTGGCCAAGGACAGATCAAGGTTGTGAGGCCAAAGTTGTGGGGCCTAAGGGTGTGGGGCCAAGGATGTGAGGCCAAGGTTGTAGGGCATTCACTCACTCAATGCATTCACTCATTCATTCACTCAATGCAGATGTAGAAGCACGGTGGCTAGGACAAACTCTCTAGAAAGGCCAGAACCTAGGAAGAAACCTAGAGAGGAACCAGGCTCTGAGTGGTGGCCAGTCCTCTTCTGGCTGTGCCYGGTGGAGATTATAACAGAACATGGCCAAGATGTTCAAATGTTCATAAATGACCAGCAGGGTAAGGTAATAATAATCACAGTGGTTGTAGASGGTGCAACAGGTGAGCACCTCAGGAGTAAATTTCAGTTGGCTTTTCATAGCCACTCATTCAGAGTTAGAGTCAACAGGTGCGGTAGAGAGAGAGAGTCCAAAACAGCAGGTCCGGGACAAGGTAGCACGTCCAGTGAACAGGTCAGGGTTCCATAGCTGCAGGCAGCACATTTGAAACTGGAGCAGCATCATGACCAGGTGGACTGGGGACAGCAAGGAGTCATCAGGCCAGGTAATCCTGAGGCATGGTCCTAGAGCTCAGGTCCTCCAAGAGAAGAGAGAGAGAAAGAGGGAGAGAGAAAAAGGGAGATAATTAGAGGGAGCATACTTAAATTCACACAGGACACCGGATAAGACATGAGAAATACTCCTCATATAACAGACTGACCCTAGCCCCCCGACAGATAAACCTTTACAGTATAAATACTGGAGGCTGAGACAGGAGGGGTCGGGAGACACTGTGACCCTGTTCGACGATACCCCCGGAAAGGGCCAAACAGGCAGGATATACTGTAACCCCACCCACTTTGCTAAGGCGCAGCCCCCACACCTCTAGAGGGATATCTTCAACCACCAACCTACTACCCTGAGACAAGGCCGAATATAGCCCACGAAGACCTCCCCCACGGCACGAACCCGAGGGGGGCGCCAACCCAGACAGGAAGATCACGTCAGTYACTCAACCCACTCAAGTGACGCACCCCTCCTAGGGACGGCATGGAAGAGCACCTGTAAACCAATGACTCAGCCCCCGTAATAGGGTTAGAGGCAGAGAATCCCAGTGGAGAGAGGGGATCCGGCCTGGCAGAGACAGCAAGGGCGGTCCGTTGCTCCAGTGCATTTCTGTTCACCGTCACACWCCTGSGCCAGACTACACTCAATCATAMGACCRACTGAAGAGATGAGACTTCAATAAAACCTTAAAGGTCGAGAACGAGTCTGTGTCTCTCACATGGATAGGCAGACCATTCYATAAAAATTGAGCTCTATAGGAGAAAGCCCTGCCTCCAGCTGTTTGCTTAGAAATTCTAGGGA
>NW_019944296.1:36012-38191 GCF_002910315.2 Salvelinus sp. IW2-2015 | reverse complement strand
CATCGTTACATATATTTCGATGAAACATGGTGAAGCCCAAAATTGCTCTCCCTGGAAGCCTGTGTTTCAGACAAAGGGAAGTGGATGGCGGCTAATGTTTTACTTTTATACTCGGACAACCACAGAGATGCTAGGTCTAGGTCCCAAGAAACAAAGAGATCTTCTGTTGGATCTGACAATTCATCTTGATGGTTGTAGAGTCATCTAAAAAAAAACTGTGAAGAACCTTGGCGTTACTCTGGACCCTGATCTCTCTTTTGACGATGTCCGCTGAGAGTCGGGAAGCAAGTTCAGGAAGTGAGTGTTTTAAAAATAAACACAACATAATAAGAAATAAGAAACGAGGACAACGCACAGACATGAAACTGAAACAGAAACAATAWCACCTGGGGAAGGAACCAAAGGGAGTGACATATATAGGGAAGGTAATCAGGGAAGTGATGGAGTCRAGGTGAGTCTGATGACGCGCAGGTGCACGTAACGATGGTGACAGGTGTGCGCCATAATGAGCAGCCTGGTGACCTAGAGGCCGGAGAGGGAGCCCACGTGACAATAAACAGCTGTGTATCGTCCGCATAGCAGTGAAAGTTAACATTATTTTTCTGAATGACATCACCAAAAGGCAAAATATATAGTGAAAACAATAGTGGTCCTAAAACGGAACCTTGAGGAACACCGAAATTTACAGTTGATTTGTCAGAAGACAAAACATCAAAAGAGACAAACTGATATCTTTCCAACAGTCTAGATCTAAACCAGGCCAGAACTTGCCTGTGTAGACCAATTTGGGTTTCCAATCTCTCCAAAAGAATGTGGTGATCGATGGTATCAAAAGCAACACTAAGGTCTAGGAGCACGAGGAAASACGCAGTGCCTTGGTCTGATGCCATTAAAAGGTAATTTACCACCTTCACGAGTGCAGTCTCAGTGCTATGATGCGGTCTAAAACCAGACTGTAGTGTTTCGTATACATTGTTTGTCTTCAGGAAGGCAGTGAGTTGCTGCACAACAGCTTTTTAAAAATGTTTTGAGAGGAATGGGAAAATCGATATAGGCCGATAGTTTTGTATATTTTCTGGGTCAAGGTTTGGCTTTTTGGCTTTTTCATGAGAGTCTTCCTGACACTTTTAGTGAGTTTGGTACACATCCGGTGGATAGAGAGCCATTTATTATGTTCAACATAGGAGGGCCAAGCACAGGAAGCACCTCTTTCAGTAGTTTAGTTGGAATTGGGTCCAGTATGCAGCTTGAAGGTTTAGAGGCCATTACTATTTTCATTAATGTGTCAAGAAATAATTTTCTTTCTAATGATCATGATCTTGATAAACTTGTAATCTCACTTTTGAGAAAATGGTCCTTGAGTGTTTTGGTACCTACTAGAGAGCTCTTCTTTGTCTACACCCATTCAGCATCGTTCACACCCTTTTTAGCTTTAGCCCCACCCATCTCTTTAAGGATTCATATATAAGGCCACATACTAAACAACCAAAGATTTCAAGACTAAAGGCTGGCTTAAATTACGGGTGTGTTCGTAAATTTAATCTGGAGTGCCAGAGTGTGCTATGAGCGTTGTCGGATTGGCCGTTCATAAAATTAGAGTGTTTTGCTCTCGGGGCGTTTCGCTGTTGGAGCGTTCAGAGCGCACACTGGTTGAGAAGTAGGGTTGATCTGCGTTCCGACACTCAGATCAAGCACCCAAGCTAACTGGCTAACGTTGGCTAGCTACTTCCAGACACAAATGACAGAACAGCTCACTCTGACCATTTTACTTGCCCTAGCAGAGCTGGTTAGGCTGTTTTTATGTTATCCAGAGCGTTGGTGACTACAACTGTGCTGCTGGAAACAATTTAATGACACTTTTTTTGCCAACATTTACCGACATCAGCCATATTCAACGGGTGTTGAGCGTTTGCAAATTCATCAATTATTCTGCGCTCTGGCACACTCAGACAAGCGTGCATATCGACAGTTGTCGCAGTGACATCATAAATATTATATTGAAAAAGTTACTTGCATAGTGGAGTCTTTTGTTTAGTTTTGTATCATTTCTAAAGTATAGTTCGTGTCAGTGTTCGTTTTGTTCATTAAATTCATTATGTCATCAACCTCGCTGCGCATTGGTCTACCGATCCTTCTCTCCTCTCCTCGTCCGAGGGAAGAGGAGGACGAACCCGTTACA
>NW_019944296.1:22921-30051 GCF_002910315.2 Salvelinus sp. IW2-2015 | reverse complement strand
TTAGAGATGTAGCATAGCTAACATTTAAGACTAGAACTAGCAAGGCAAATTGGCACTGAGATACAAAATAGTATTCATGTTAACTACTGTATGTATTGTAGACTGCACAGTAGCCTAATAAACAAATAAACACAATTCGTTAATAAAATAATGATAAAAAAATACTCTTTCAAAATGCAGATGTTGATTTAGTTATGGATCCATAATGAATGACCTGAGGGTTTCGTTTTTCATGGAATTGAAACACCATAATATTATTCAAATTAATTAAGCAAGTACCAGTCAAAAGTTTGGACACACCTACTCATTCCAGGATTTTTATTTTGACTAATTTCTACATTGTAGAATAATAGTGAAAACATCACAACTACGAAAGACAGACATGGCCTGCTTTCCCTTATGTAAGGAATTAGGCACTTTCTCATGTTTACTACAGTAGTATTGTAGACTGCACAGTAGCCTAATAAACAGTTAATACAATATTGGTTAAAAAATATGATGTGCCTAATTCCTTACATACCTATCTTACCCGTATATATGGAAACATGGATGGATGCTTCTTCCTTTCTACCACGGATACCATGGTTGCCCTTAGTTTGAAGGTGTAATCTGGAGCCATCTGTGTTCTCTTTCCGACTCATTCTGCATATTTGCAATCAAACGGCAGAATTTTCTCCATCATACTCTAATTCCACTGATTTCAAATCTCGGGCCTGCAGAAAGTGGAGAGCAACACTTATGCAGTCCTACTATGTGATATCTTCCAAAAATGCTGCGTTAGAAAGGATTACCTATTGACCAGCTCATATTATAGACAGAAGTGGGCTACATGGCAAACCAATCCAAACTCATATCTCGGCATGTGCAGCCCACTCATTATCTCAGCCAATCAGGGCTAGCGGGAAGGTTGCTAACTTTTTCCATGGCTAAACCAACTAGACTCATAATTTAACAATGTTATTCGTATTTACAGATGGCATTCAAGATTGTTATTAAGGCACATGAAAGTTCACATGTTCCAGAAGGCATTTCTGCCAAAAAAAATGCATTTTGATAGAAAAACTAAGTTTAAGTTCAAATGGCGCTCCTGTGAAGTAGGGACGCGAGACATGACCCTAGTTCCCTGAAACTAATTCAGTCTGTTAGCTTTGTCAATGAANCCTGAAACTAATTCAGTCTGTTAGCTTTGTCAATGAATATATAAACTCAGCAAAAAAAGAAACGACCTCTCACTGTCAACTGCATTTATTTTCAGCAAACTTAACATGTGTAAGCTGTTAGTGTCTTAACGACCGTTCCACAGGTACATGTTCATTAATTGTTTATGGTTCATTGAACAAGCATGGGAAACAGTGTTTAAACCCTTTACAATGAAGATCTGTGAAGTTATTTGGATTTTTACTAATTATCGTTGAAAGACAGGGTCCTGAAAAAGGACCGTTTCTTTTTTTGCTGAGTTTATATATACTGTATATAGGCTCAATTTTGTTTTGTTTTCCGCAGATTTCATTTAAAAAAAGCCCATGTGGTCACTCATGAACCTGCAGCCAATAGCTAGCTTGTCAGTTGACATTTGAAGTCAGCGCCTTTCTGCCCACGGAGCAGTGACAGAGTTCTATTGAGCAGCGACCACTTTTTGACCTTGGCCGTAATGACATTCCGTTCATGCTAAATTATCTGAGCAAATCGTTTAACTTTTCAACTGTATATGGTAGAAGCATAGTGGTTGGAGAGTTGTTTTTCTGAGGCAATTCACTGCAGAATGAATATAAACATTTAATTAAATAATAATTTCAGGTTGTTAGGCCATGGTTGTAATGCCAGCGTTACAGTGTTTTCATACAAGAGAACATTGTGTTACAGTGTCATTGGAAAAGCAGGTCAAACATCTCTAGTGTCCTGAAGAAGGTGAAGAAGGTGAACACATTGTAATGCAGTGTCCAGGTCAAACTGAGCTTCTAAATAACGAGTGTCTGATGAGTTGTAGTGTGTGTCTGGGCATGCTTGTTCTTTTCTATTTAGTCATGTGTCATTCACCTGTCAACCCAGTGGATACGGCTTGTCAGGAAGTTGACATGACAGGTCTGAGACCAGAACTGAGACCTGATTGACTCCACCAYTCAGTGATTGGTCATGGCAGGGTTCTACTGCTCTGTTATTGGTCACAGGCGGGTTCTACAGGTCTGTGTTTGGTTGGGGTGAGTTTAAAACGGTGAGATTTTATTTCATCTGTCTGATGGGCAATGTCACAGAACGTCAGGAACACTCAGCGTCCTCCGGCTGGCCATTACACAAGATACACAAAACCAGAGGAGAGACCCACAAACTGAGGCAAGGACATCACTTCCTGTTTGGCCAGATGAACAGACAGACAGACAGACAGAGAGACGAGAGACCGAGAACAGACAGACAGACAGACCGACAGACCAGACGCGACAGACAGACAGACAGACAGACAGACAGACAGACAGACGACAGACAGACAGACAGACAGACAGACAGACAGACAGACAGACAGACAGACAGACAGACAGACAGACAGAACAGACAGACGACAGACAGACAGACAAGACGACAGACAGACAGAACCATTTAGCTAGATCTGTTTGAATGAAATACCGTGTCATTAAAGAGATGGATAAAGAGTCAGAGGTTTGAGAGGAGAAATCATTACGGTCTAACTCTGTCTGACTCAGGATTAATACTGTGTCTGAGGTCTAACTCTGTCTGTTTGTCTTACTCAGGATTAATACTGTGTCTGAGGTCTAACGCTGTCTGTCTGTCTGACTCAGGATTTATACTGTGTCTGAGGTCTAACTCTGTCTGTCTGTCTGACTCAGGATTAATACTGTGTTGAGGTTAACTCTGTCTGTCTGTCTGACTCAGGATTAATACTGTGTCTGAGGTCTAACGCTGTCTGTCTGTCTGCTCAGGATTAATACTGTGTCTGAGGTCTAACTCTGTCTGTCTGTCTGACTCCAGGATTAATACTGTGTACTGAGGTCTAAATCTGTCTGTCTGTCTGACTTCAGGATTAATACATGTGTCTGAGGTCTAACGCTGTCTGTCTGTCTGACTCAGGATTAATACTGTGTCTGAGGTCTAACTCTGTCTGTCTGTCTCAGGAGTACATGGGCGTCTGTGTGTGGTGAAAATGTCAGGCTGTTGTATCTGATTAACTATTAACACTGTTCGTCCGGGGGTTATGTGGTCACTGGGGGTTAGTGTGGCCAGTGGGGGTTAGTTTGGTCACTGGGGGTTAGTTTTGGTCACTGGGGTTTAGTGTGTCTAACGGGGGGTTAGTTTGGCCAGTGGGGTTATTTGGTCACTGGGGGTTTAAGTGTGTCCATGGGCGTTAGTGAGGGTACTGGGGGTTGGTGAGGTCATCTGTGGTTAGTGTGGTGGCACGACTGGGGGTTAGTGTGGTCACTGGGGGGTTTAGTGAGGTCACTGGGGGTAGTGTGGTCATTGGGGGTTTAGTTGTGGTCACTGGGGGTTAGTGAGAGTCACTGGGGTTAGTGAGGTCCTGGGGGTTAGTGAGAGTTCATGGGGGTTTAGTGTGGTCATTGGGGTTAGTGAGGTCCACGCGTGGGGGTTAGTGTGGGTCATTGGGTTAGTGGAGGTCACCTGGGGGTTAGTAGTGGTCACTGGGGTTAAGTGTGATCACTGGGCGGTTAGTCTGGTCACCCGGGGTTAGTGTGGGTTCCTTGGGGGTTAGTGTGATCATGGGGGTTAGTGTGGTCATCTGGGGGTTTAGTGTGATCACTGGGTGGTTAGTGGTGGTCATTGGGGGGTTAGTGTGGTCACTGGGGGTTTGTGTGGTCCATGATGCGGGTTAGTGTGGATATGGGGGGTTAGTGGTGGTTCATTGGGGGTTAGTGTGGTAATTGGTGGGGTTAGTGTGGTCACTGAGGGTTAGTGTGGTCATTGGGGTTAGTGGCAGGTCACTGGGGGTTAGTGTTGGTATTGGGGTTTAGTGAGGTCCTGGGGGTTAGTTGTGGTCACTGGGGGTTAGTGAGGTCCTCTGGGGGTTAGAGTGGTCATTGGGGTTAGTGAAGGGTCACTCTGGGGTTAGTGTGGTCACTGGGGGTTAGTGAGGTCACTGGGGTTGGTTCGTGTGGTCACTGGGGGGTAGTGTGGTCACCTGGGGTTGTGTGGTCACTGGGGGTTAGTGAGGTCACCTGGGGTTAGTAGTGGTCATATGGGGGTTAGTGACGGTCACTGGTTAGTTCACTTGGTGGTTAGTGGTGGTACGTTTAGGTGGGTACTGGGTAGTGTGGTCACTGGGGGGTTAGTGGTGTCACTGGGGTGGTGTTGTGGTCATTGGGGGTAGGTGAGGTGCCCGGGGTTATGTGGGTCACGGGGGTTAGGTGAGGCCTTGGGGTTCGGTGTGGGCTGCCATGGGGGAGGGTCATGGGGGTGGAGTGGGGTAGGGGGTTGATGTGGTACGGGGGGTGGTGGTGGGGGCCGGTGTGGGGGTGTAGTGTGGTAGGAGGGTTGTTGTGGGTGGTGGTGGGAGGGGTGCGTGGGGGAGGGTGGGGTCACTGGGGGTTGTGGGATGGGGTTAGTGTGGTCACTTGGGGTTAGTGTGTCCTGGGGGTTAGTGAGGTCACCTGGGGGTTAGTGTGGTCACTTGGGGGTTAGTGGGTCATTGTGGGTTAGTGTGGTCATGGGGTTAGTGTGTCATGGGGTGTGGTAGGTGTGGTCACTGGGGGGGGCTTAGTGTGGTCACTGGGGGTTAGTGGTGATCCGGGGGTTGTGTGGTCCTATTGGGGTTAGTGTGGTCAACTGGGGTGTGCGGTATGGGTTAGTGTGGTCATTGGGTTTAGCTGCGTAAGTCAATCTGGGGGTTAGTGTGGATCCATGGGGGGTTAGTGTGGGTAATGGGCGGTTAGTGTGGTCAACGTGGGGGTTAGTGTGGTCCAGACTGTACTGGGGGATCGGGCGGGTTGTGTGGGTCACATGGGGGGTTAGTTTGGTACTGGGGGTTGTGAGGGGGTCACTGGGGGTTAGTGAGGTTCACTCTCACTGTAATTGCAAAAATTTAAATAAACTTAACATCACTGCACATTCAACACACATACAACCACCCAAGCTCAGCCCAGCTTAGTCCTCACCTATCTTGATTCTGAGTTGATTCATTAACAACTCAAAGTAACAGCTGTATGTTTTTCTCTAGGAACCTGGGAAAGTCAGGACTTGAGTGTCGTGCTTGGACTGGGTAAGTACATTCACTTTTACAGAAAACCATCACTCAACTACGTCTCACAGACTCGCGTCAGAATATACGACGTTCATAAGACACAACATCCTTTCTCAAACGTAGGTTTTGATGTTTTGCACAACCGTCATAAATTGCTGAAGTGTTTAAGTGAGTTCAGTTAGAACTCTGCGTTTTATGTCGTTAAGCGTCAGTTATAGACAGACTCTTAAGGCTAGGCACTATTTCACAGTCCGGATGAAAAGTGTGTCCAAAGTAACTGCCTGCTATAGGCCCAGAAGCGGAGATATTGCATATAATTGGAGATTAGATGAAACACTCTAAAGTTTCTGAAACTGTTTTAAGATTATTTCTTGAGTTAACAGAACACTTTTGGCAGGCGAAACCTGAGGACAAAACCATCCAGGAAACAAAAAATTTGATGTCACTCTCTATTCAATTTGATTTCAATTGGGATGTACATAATTTAATAAGCACTTTGCTTGCAGTTCTATCGGCTTCCACTGCGATGTCAAAGTTCTTTAGAATTGGTTGATATTTTTCCTTTGAGAATTGAAGAAGTAGTGGCTGTTCAGAGACGAGGGTCATGAAGTACTGTGGTGGTTGGGCATGCCACCTAAGCTCGCTCCAACTTTGTTTTTATCGCTAAATTGAACGCAGTTTATCCGTCTTAAATTTTATAATTGTTTACTCAAAAAAATACCTAAAGTTGTACTTAGGAAAGTTGTTTGAATGTTTGATCAAGATTATGTAACTTTTATTAATGTAAAAAGATATTTTGTAGTCATGGTGCGCGAGTTGGGAACCGTGTATTTTCAGAATCAATACACTGCCAAATAAATTGACATTTTGGGGATATGACGCAGAATTAATCGAACAAAGAAAGGACACACTTGTTGATATGTTTTAATTTTCGGACATATGGAGTGCCAAACGAAAAGATCTTCAAAAGGTAAGGCATTTAGTTACATCGTTATAACTGACTTTTGTGCGCACTGCGGTTGAACTAGTGATTTTCATGTGATAATGTTTGATTGGGTGCTGTCTCTCAGATATAGCTGGTTTGCTTTCACGCCGTAAAGCCTTTTTGAAATCTGACACTGGTGGCTGGATAACAAGAAGTTCATCTTTAAACAACGTGTATAACATTGTATTGACTTATTAATTATTATTATGAGTATTTCTGCTTTTTGAATTTGGGCGTGCTGCTATTTCACCACTGTTGTTCTCAAATCAATCACGTTACGGGATTGCCGTGTGGAGATGTCCACTAAGAGTTAAGCTGTTTTGGAATAGGCTTAAACCAAAATCTCAAAAACAACTTCTATTGTGGATTGAAACTTGCAACTTCCAAGTAACTGCCCGACGTCTCAGACATGGATGGCGGTGCGAATACTGACTGGCTCAAGGTGACCTGTGATTGCTTCACTGACCGCTGAGTAGATTTTACTTTGCACAAATCAGCTTAGCTTCCACAAATGATACTTTTAGCCCAAATGGGGAGAATAAAACTGGTCTTAGGATCCAGTGTCAACGTGCAAATCATCTTACAACGCTTGTTCGGCCCATCTCATAGGTGGAAGTAGGTGGAAAGCAACGATTGCTGCTGTTTAAGAGTGAGGGGCAGAAACATTCCAGGCAGCATTTACATTTCCAGATCTACACCACTGAGTGATTGTGTGTGTGTGTGTGTGTGTGTGGTGTGTGTGTGTGTGTGTGCTGTGTGTGTGTGTGTGTGGTGTGTGTGTTGTGTGTGTGTGTGTGTGTGTGTGTGTGTGTGTGGTGTGTGTGTGTGTGTGTGTGTGTGTGTGTGTGTGTGGTGTGTGTGTGTGGTGTGTGTGTTGTGGTGTGTGTGTGTGTGTGTGTGTAAGAATCGAAACACCCTTCCACACACACACTGGGAATGTTA